>NW_026067899.1:3338223-3380422 GCF_014885135.2 Alexandromys fortis
TGACTACTGTACACTGTACACGTGTGCAGTGACTGCAATGACTACTGTACACTGTACACGTGTGCAGTGAATGCAGTGACTACTGTACACCACACACATGTGCAGTGAATGCAGTGACTACTGTATGCTACACACGTGTGCAGTGACTGCAATGACTACTGTACACTATACACGTGTGCAGTGAATGCAGTGACTACTGTACATTATACACGTGTGCAGTACTGCAATGACTATTGTACACTATACACGTGTGCAGTGAATACAATGACTACTGTACGCTACACACGTGTGCAGTGAATGCAATGACTACTGTACACTACACACATGTGCAGTACTGCAATGACTACTGTACTATACACGTGTGCAGTCTTGCACACTCTACACGCATGCAGTGACTGGCCATTGAGAGTACTGAAAACCAGACTAGAGGCCGCTCTTAGGCCCAGCAGGAGACTCACTGTCACAAAGGCATCTTGTGTAGAAGGAAGGAATTCCCAGTGAAGGTGGAGCTAAGCACCCACAGAATCCAGATGAGCTGGCAAAGGCAGGAAAGGGACTGATTTGTCCTCAGCAAAGCAAACTGTAAAACACTACTGGGCAATGCATTATTTTTCCAGCGTTAGCTGTTCCATGTCCTTGAGGAAACAGTAAAATAGCCTACAATTAAAACGACAGATTTTAATGTTCTGTAATTGATTACATTGATTCAGACTGCTTCAACCCAGTTGGCTCAAACTTAAACAGTCTTCACCACAAATACAGTGACTTATTTATCTTTATTGAAAATACAAAGAAAAAATTCAGTAAATTTCAAACCAGTCCGCATCTCCTCACACCTTGAGTTTATTGAGCACGTTACCTTCTGCATGCATAAAGGCTTTACAGTGGCAATCCTCATGCGAATCCCAGTTTACACTGTGCTTCTCTGAGCACAGACACATCACACTTCTACAGTCTTCCACGGAGTGATTCTCATGGCTGTACACGCCATCATTTCATTAGCACACTTTCTTTAACATAGATTTCTTCACATTGTTGCTACTCGTTATAATGCAGACATAAACATTCTCATGCATTTATATTTTCATCATTCTCTAGTTCAAAAATAATGGGAGCTCACAGGGCAGAGAACACTCACTTCCATTGTGTGTGTGTGTGTACGTGCATACATGTGGCACACACAGCACGCATGTGCAAGGCAGAGGACAGCTTTTGGGAGTCCATGCTCTCCTTCCACAGTGGGTTCTGAGAATTAGATGCGGGTCTCAGGCCTGCGAAGTGAGCACTCTGACCCACCGAGTCATCTCACTAGCCCTGTATGGTCACTTTTACGACTCTTTATAAAAAAAAAAAAAAGTACCATATAGCAACTCCAAAGGGTTGTATCTATTTAAAATGCTATCTGACATAAGTATTAAATAGTCTTCTTAAAAGTTTTTTTTTAATCAGAAGTAGTTTTATTTAAAGTAAAAAATAAGTATTATCTCTTAAAAAACAAAACAATAAACCCAATGTGCCGTGGGGCAGATGATCCCACAGCTCACTCAGGTTTGGGTGAAGTAGTGCTCCCCTCCCCTTAAGTTAAGGCACATGTGGAGGTGCCGGTAGGCACACAGAGGAAGCTGGAAAGGGGGATATCTGGTCCAGAGGTCACCCAGGGCTCATCTGGCTTCAAAGGTTGAGGGGCTCTTGATCTAGACAGATCTGTGTCTCAAAGTGCCAGTGTATATGGGCCAGGACGCTCTAATCACAGACGGGTTCAGAGAGTAAAGTCACGAAATCTGGTCAGGAGCAGCGATGGCGAGTGAATGCAAAATCTTCTCGTCAGTGCATTTTCTACTGCATCCCCACTGTGCTACATGCTTTCTGGCTGTGGGATCCAGCTTTATATGCAGACATTTAACTATAAAGAGGATTTTCCAGCATGCTTAAGCCAGACGCCTAAACTAGCAATTTACACCTAAGCTAAAAACTAAAAACGGCCCTTAGCATCAGCAAATATTTGACTATTTTCTCTCAGTTTACAACTCAGTTTACAACTCAGTTAAATTGCGTTGTAAACTCTTTGAACAATCTTTTGTACAGTGTTTAGTACAGCTCCGATAGTAAATAGAATACTAGCAATAAGTTATATACACCGCAAAGGGAAAAGACCGTAAGCAAATCCACACTCTGAGGAATTCTAAAGGGAAACATTTTAAAGTGTTGGTTTTGTAGAGGTAGAGAAGGTTCCCTCTTTACATTCCAAATTCCTGCCAGCTGGAGACCTGTACTATACACAGGTACCTCATAGGCTTTTAAAGACTTGTTCTTACTGTAGCCTTGGCTGATCTCGAACTTGCTAGCTTCGCCAGGCTGGCCCTGATGTCCTTGAACTCAGAGATCTGCCTGCCCCTGCCTCCCAAGTGCTGGGACTGAAGGCATGAGCCACCAAACCAGCTATATGGTAGGTTCTTAACAGACATTCCTAACACGGCATGGATGATTCTGACTTATACCCAGTGTTGATGCTACCAGGAAGAGAAGATTCATTACAAAGGTGTCCCACCTTTACCAAGTGTCAGATACCCCAGAGATTCTAGGAGGGGTTAGCTCTCTTATTGAACTGTATACACACATACGTAACATTTATCTTATGTTATTCCCATACATCACTGAGTCTGGGAATAGTGCAGGGTTAGAATTAAAAATTTCCAATGCCCTAGCATGTGCCAAACCGTAGTAACAAGGCACCCCAAACTCTGCACTCCTTCTACTGTGCCCCAAGTGATGAGCTGGTTAGGCCCGTGGACTCAATCAGACATTATACACACAAACACATCCATGAGACCGCATAGCACTGGGGAGATTGCCCACTATTTCCCACTTATTAAGATCTGGGTCGTATTTCTCAATGCTCTGGAGATACGTCCCCTTCGAGTAAGAGTACCCGCCGGTGACATAGATGCATCCGTTCATGATGACGGCCCCGCACTCCATCCTCCTCTCCATCATGGGCGCCGTCTCTCGCCACTCGTTTTGCTCTGGGTCGTAGCACTCTGTAATGGTGGTCTGCCCACCAACTAAATACAGCTTGTTTTCAAACGGAACTGAGCACAGTCCGTATTCTTTTTGGAAGGAAAAAAAAAAGAAAAGAGCAAAATTTTAATTCTGATAACAAAAGGGCTACCATACTTTGGGTATAGTAACTCTGCAATTTAGAACACAAGAATAGGGACATGGTGACATTTTGATTCTGTCACCCTCTTTTGTACACTGAGGCTTAAAATTCAATCCCTGACAACTGACTCAGATGCTTGTTCCCACTGCTGGGCCATTAGCCCCCGGGGAATAATCACCACAGATGCTGATTCCTAAGACGACTCTGCGTGATGACAAGAAGCCCACCCCTCGCACCACCGTCTTTCTGGGAACTGTCCAGCATATGGGGCTCTTCGTTGACATCCATCGTCACTCTTGACAGCTGTCACCTTTCTAGATGACAGCAGCAGAGTCCCCCTGACAGGACACGATACTAGGTAACTGGTGTAGGTTTCCCAAGGTCTCCGCAACCCTGCGACCAAGGACAGACCGCCTGAAGTGTCAGCTACCCCTTGCTTCAGAGGATGGCCAGGCTAGCTTCCCTCACACTGCAGTCTAGCCAGGGGCACAGGTGAGAAAAGCAGACGTCCAAGCACTGGGGTTCATGGCTATCATACTCGGCCATCACGAAAGACGGCCCCCAGCAGAAGGTTGCTGTGGGGATCTGGGCCCTGTGGGACCTACCTCACCTAGACCATCAAAGAGTTTTCATTTCTTTTCTCTCCTTCTGCTGGCTCTTCTAAGTACCATGATATGAGGCAGGCCAGGGGCAGGAAAAACAACACACAAGTGCTTCAGTCTGGGATGTGAGCAGAATTGGAAGCACCGTGGTGAGGTGGAAGGCATAAGCCTCAGCTAACCAGGGCAGCTACTCCTTGGCTTTCATTGCTGCTGCCAGGAGGGAATATTGTCACGCTGCCAGAACTTACCACTTTTTTTTAAAAAGGCCCCGAACCACGATTTTTGTTTGGAATCTTCTGAATTTTAAATTTTGGTAACAAGCCAATCAAAAGTAGCTTAAGCACTGTGGCAGCCAAAAACATCATACTGTGCAAGGTGCTAATTAGTATCTTTAAAAATTATCTCATCAGGAAAAGTTTAATATAAATGAAAACTTTACAACTACAACTGTACGTTTCTATTGACTTATACTATATGGGGGGGGCTGAATTTCACTTTCATGTGCCTTCTAACACTAGGCTTAAGTAATATTGCCTTTTAGACTCTTTTTCAAGTATCTAATTAATAAACCCTATGCAACTCACTGACTTTATGGGACACTTATTCCTTTATTTTTTAAATTAATTTTTACTTTGTGTCTATGTGTGTTTGCATATATGTACATAAGTGGACCTTGTGCATGGCTGGAGCCCATAGAGGCCAACACATGGGTACTAAACCTAGGTCCTCTGCAAGGGCAGCCAGTGCTCTTAACCTCTGAGCCAGCTCTCCAGTCCTAGGACACTTATTTTTAAAGTGATCCCTGTTTGGTCAGAAGCATCACCCCAGCTCCCTAACAGCCCTTAAACAAAAAGTCTGGATTGTTTGCCTGGGGGCTTCACCCCAACTCCATTTCAAGCCCCACTCCCCTGGGAGTTGCCTTAATCCAAACCCCACCTCCTAGAAAGCCCAGCAAACGGTAACCCCTCCCCGGGGAAGGTCAAGACCTCTCCCACAGGCTACTTAAACTGCCCCCAGAGAATGACCACGTGGTCTCTGGGCTTTGCATGGTCTCCCCCCTCTCTTTCCCTCTCCATGTTTTCCCTGGGCCACCTGGGAGCATTGCATTAAACATGGGCATCTTTTATTTGGTTTAATTTGGTATAATTGGAATTATTTGTGTCAGTGGAGAGGCTTATCTTAAGAAAAACTTTACAATCCCCATTTCATGCACATTAAATATATTAATGTAAACAACTGTTTTCTAATTGTTTTGTTGTTGTTCATTCTATTTTTTTCTAAATTGGTGGAGGTTAGTTTTATTTTGTTATTTTCAAAACAGGGTTTCTTTTTGTAGCTCTTGACTGTTTCTGAACTCTCTCTGTTGACCAGGCTAGGCTGGAACTCAGAGATTCACCAGCATTAGCCTCCTGAGTGCTGGGATTAAAGGTTTGCACCACCGCTGCCTTTTTTTCTAAATTGTAAATCTGATTTTTCAAATATTGAGTTTCGGAAGGACAAGTGTGACCACAAAATAAGCAGATTAATATGGGACTCAGGATTTAACGTGGTGTTTAAAACGGGGCAACGATGGAGAACATGGGCCCTAGGCAGGCTACTTGGGCTAAACTTCATTCCTAACAAACATTAGATGGCTGACTTTAGTAATGTATTTAACGTCACCACTTCAACCACCTGTTAAACCAGTTAGCAACAGTACCACCCCAACTCACAGGAGTCCTATAAGGTTTAAAGATGGCTGTGTGCTGGGAAGATGGCTCAGCGCCAGTGCGTGAAATGCTGGCCATGTGTGGTGATCTGAAAGAAAATGGCCCCCAAAGGGAGTGGCACTATTAGGAGGAAGTGTGGTACTGTGGGGGTGGGCTTTGATGTGTCTTTTGCTCAAGCTTCCCTCTGTGGGACTAACAGTTGACTTCCTGTTGCCTGCAAGATGTAGGACTCTCAGCTTCAGCACCACATCTGCCTGCACATCACCATGCTCCGTGCCGTGGTAATGGCCTGACCCTCTGAAACTGTAAGTGAGCCACCCTAATTAAATGTTTTCCTTATAAGACTTGCCATGGTAATGGCCTGACCCTCTGAAACTGTAAGTGAGCCACCCTAATTAAATGTTTTCCTTATAAGACTTGCTGTGGTCGTGGTGTCTCTTCACAGCAATAAAAACCCTAACTAAGACACCATGTATGAGGACCAGAGTTCAGAACTCTAGAACCCCAAATACAACCCCTAAACCCTAACCCTGCAGGAAGCAGAGAGAAGGGGATCCCCAGCATAAGCTAGACTAAGCTAAATTGTGAGCTCTGGGTTCCCTGGGAGACCCTACCTCAAAATATAGTGGAGAGCAGCCACGGAGACAATATCTATCTCAGGCCTTCACATGCAAGTTCAGTGTGCTTGTGCAGAGTGTGGACACACATACCCCACACATGACCATGTACACCACACACGGTGTGGACACACATACCCCACACACGACCATGTACACCACACACAGTGTGGACACACATACCACACATGAGCATGTACTCCACACACAGTGTGGACACACATACCACACATGAGCATGTACTCCACCACACACAGTGTGGACACACACATGCCACACACGAGCATGTACTCCACACACAGTGTGGACACACATACCACACACGAGCATGTACTCCACCACACACAGTGTGGACACACATACCCCACACATGAGCATGTACCCCACACCACACACAGCAAATAAATAAATAAATATATAGTGCTATGGTTTGAATACGGGTAGTGTCCCCCAAAGGACTATACATAAAGACAGTCCCTAGGACATTGATATTGGGAGGTGCTATGGATTATAAAAAGTGAGGCTTTATGGGGGTTCCTGGGTACTGTTTGACTCTGGCTACCCCTCTCTCTGAGGTAACTACCTACTTTAACACGCTCTCATCAGAGACCAGACCAAAGTGGCTCCGGGTCTTGAAAAAGAACCTCACACTGTGAACTAAACAAACCTTTTCTAACTAAGTTAGTTTCCCCAGGCATTTCATTGCAATATTGTAAAGCTGACAAGCATAAACAGATTAATACATGGGAAATCATTGAAATAGCGTGCCTAGTCAATCCGAGTAGACATTAGCCATTGCTCAGAATGCCCTACTATTATTACTTTCCATTATGACTTCGTTGTTCGCAACAGAAAGTGATGGAGTATTATCTAGACTAGACAATATGTCTGGACTACTAAGACCAATGTCAGAGCCAGGACAGCCTGCAGCTGAAGTCTCCTCTCGTGTGAAGATGTCAGCATCCACAGAAGCAGCACCAGACGCAGGAGAGATGCGGGACAGCTACATGGGTTGACAGCAAGAAAGGCTGCTCCACTAAGCTGAAGCTGGCTACTCAGTGATCACATCACAGATGATGGAATCGAGACTGGCTGAGTGCGGGTCCTGGGCCACCACTTTCAAAATGTGATTGTGGAAAAGTTATCTAAGATACCGACCCCCCATTTCCAAATATGAGAATCAATGACAGACAGTACCTATGCACACAGTTTCAGTGAGAATGGAGGATCCCTAACCTACACAGTGTGCACTCAGTGGTGTTAGCTACTGCTGTTAGTCACAGGTATCTCAAGCGTGCAGACTTTAATTTCCCTCCACAGTGACCCTCGGAGAACCTGATGATCTGCAGAAAAAAGTGGTTCAAAATAGTAAGGTAACGTGATATGAGTTCCTCCAAATGCAAACTCTTAAATACGTGGAATAACTGTAACAGTCTAAAATGTTCTCTTTTCCATAGTGGGGCTGAGCCAGGGCCTAACCCATGCTAACTGCAAGCTCTTATCCCTGGACTCTATTCCCAACCCCCTGAAATAGTTTAAGAATAAAGACAGCAAAAAGGAGCCAAGGACCTAGCTCGGTGGATAAAGCGCTTGACATCCAAGTGTGAGGCCCTGAGTTCAGACCTCCAGTGCTCATGTCAAATGCTGGGCTTAACGAGGCATGCCTAAAATCCCAGCAAGGGAACGTGGAGACAGGACAACCGTAGGGACTTGCCAGACAGCCAGTCCAGCCAAGCAGGTAAGCTCCAGGTTCAGAGAGCAACCCTGTCTCAAAAGATAAGGCGGTGAGACAACCAACCAATACACCTGAGGCCTTCTTCTAGCCTACACGCACGCACACACACGCGCACACACACACACACACACACACACACACACACGCGCGCGCGCGCGCACACACACACACACACACACACACGCGCGCGCGCGCACACACACACATCACAGAAGCAAGGCATCCCCTTCGATAGACAATATTTTCCTATATGACTGTTAAGGAAGCACACAGACAGGGCTCTGCATATAGGAGCAGGTGTTTGATAGTCCCGGAACGCAGAGCCAGCATGCTTCTAAAAGAGAAGAAACACTTGCCCACCTTTAACCTCTATGCACTGGCCCGGCAATCCTAAAGACCAGAGCTATATACTTGAAAAAGGATTCTTATTACCTGGGTGTGGGCTAGCGGTAATGAGGCTCCATTCATTGATGTCTGAATTGTAGCTCTGCACCTTGTCATAGGTGCAGCTTCCTCGGTAGCCACAGTGGCCGCCAATGACATAGATAACTTCATGCAGGACACAGGCAGTAGCATTTCCCACACCTGTATGTCAATTAAAACCACATCTTAGATTGCTCATGCTTTTCTGAAATGAACACCAACCTTTTTGTTATTGTCCTTGTTATTAGGGAAGATGAATGCAAAAGCACCGTTAGGTGCTGGGGAGTAAAAGTGAAAAAGGAAGGCTTCTTGGGCTCTCTCAGGAGTACAAACAATTAGAACATAGTTAGAGTAGGGGAAATACCATAAAGAGAGAGATGCTAACATTATTTGTCAGATCTAAGAGACATTGCTTTGGACTGGAGAAATCACAGCATGGGGGACGTGATTTGCCCTGGGCTTGGTGGTTAGGACTCTGGCCAGCAGAGGAAGGCGAAGCTGCTGTGTGCAGAGCAAAGCCCCACAGAGGCACCTCAGGCAACGCCGAGGAGGCAAGCACAACGGGAGTTGGCACACGAGAATTTAGAACAGAACTCAAGTTAACGCTACGTCTGGGCTACATTCGGCAGGACATTTCAGGTTTATAAACAGAGGCAGGAGGAGACTGAAAAGGAAGGAGAGGACTCAGAAAGATGCAGGTACCAGCTCCCATAAGGACTAGCCGGTGCTTTGGGTGTGAAGGGAAGGGCAGGGGTGAGAGATGGGTCAGGAAGATAGGCTTCAATGACAAGACAAACCAGGCTGATTCTGAGTCCTGAACTGGGAAAACTGGAAGACTCTGAAGCCACAGAAAAATGAGGAGGCGAAAACAGGTTGGGCCAGGCAAGAAGGGAGGCTCATTTTCATTGACAACACACGACTTTCAGCCTTTCAGCCAACTTTGACTAACACTGTTAATGTGCCCGGTGCGTCTCCTTGTTGATCTCTACTTCAGAGAAACAGTGGGTTTACAAGCAAGATAGTTATGAAAAAGAAAGACCCGGGGTTCCCAAAGAAGCCAATTTCTCCTCTGTATATCCCTAAATGCCCCCCCAAAGGAAATGAAACCAAAATTTGACTCTACTCAAATCCAGTTTACCTAACCAGAAAAGGTATTACTTAACTTCAGAATGCAAGTAAAACCAACTGAGAAAACATAATATTATTCTTTCTACTGGAAAATGGGAAAGTAAATTTTTGGCAATAGCCCACCCATCAGAATAGGTCAAACAAAGTTGCAGGAGCTGAAGCTGAGTGCTACCCTTCCCTGGGTCACCTAGGCAGAAACCAAGTTTTCAAATGGAAGTCATTACACCACCTCTGCTCCTGTCTGTGGCTCACACTCGTAATCCTAGCAGCTGCGAGGCGGAGGCCAGAGGACAGCCTGGGCTACATAGCAAGACACTGTATCAAAAAAAAAAAAAAAAAAAAAAAAAGAATCTCTTGAATTTCTATGATTTCAAAAGCCAGCTGGCATTTGGGGAAGGATGGTAGAGTATGGAGATTTCCCACACCACTAAGGGTAAAAGCACAGGGCTTTCCTTCCCTACAGCTACACAGGGCTAGTACCCCACCCCACCTTCAACAAGCAGTTTCAAATATAATAACTCTTCAGATTTTTCAACAGAGTAACAAATTTCCATCCTCAAAGATATATTATCTATAAAACCTGTGAGTTGCTACCATTGAGAAATAAAAACAGTGATACCTGCAGGTTTACAACTGCTGTTATGGACTTGAACCTGGCTTGTTTCTTCTGTGGCAGAGGAGTCTGAATGGCCAGGATCAGTCTCTCAATCAGTAAACCCTAGGTACATTCAGGTAAAGCCAAAACCTAGACAGGGGCAGGCTCTCTGCTATCTTCTCCCACCCAGTCCTCACACACATGTGGCTGCCTGTGAAAAGCAGGCCCAGTACCAAGGTTTCCTGAGTGCAGCCCTCTGCTCCCAGTTGGCTAAATGCACACGGTCCTTCAGCTTTCTCAAGAACCCCAGCTAGCTGATGCTGCTCTCCCTGTCAGACAGATGGCAAACCTGGGCAGAGGGGCCGAATCACTTGCTCAAGTTCGGCAGAGAAAGTCAGAGCTAGGACCCAGGCAGTTTGACTTCAGAGGCAGTATGTGATCACAAGACCATCTGCCTCTAAGCTTCCGGCTTGTCATCCAAGAATCACATCAGGTCAATTTCTGGTTCGGGTCACATTCCCACACCCTCACCAGTGTTAAAAAAGCAACAGAAAGGCCTGGGAAGAAACATTCGGGACAAAAAGAATCTACCAGCTGATTTTTTTGTTTGTTTTGTTTCTTTTTAAGACCTTTTCCCCCAGCCCTGAAGGGAAGAGGAGCTAGGCTAACTAATCTCAAAAATACAGTGTTTATCAGGCAGACCCTGGGATTCAGTGTGCTTGGCTCTGTGGCCACAGGATGTAAGACAACTTCGTCTCTGTCCTTTCTTTATTTGGAAAGAAGCCTGCATCCCAAAAGCACGGCTGTGTGTCTCTGGTTCTCAGGGGAACGTACAATGTTACATTCTGAAGGGATTAGCCCTACAAAGTTTTAGTAAGAGACCTCATAGATCAGTATATTCTAAGAGAGAAAAGCTGGCTATTGAAAGGTGGATGGATACCAGATGTGGCGGTGCACACCTTTAATTCCAGCACTTGGGATTAAATTCAGAGGCGGGATCTCTGAATCTGAGGCCAGCTTGGTGTATATTAGCAAGTTCCAGGCCAGCCATGGCTACAAAGTGAGACCTTGTCTCAAAAAATAAGATAAAATAAAAACAAAGCAGAATTGAAAAAAAAAAAACATTTTAAGAGCAAATAAGGAAAACTACGAATTAACAAAACTAGTCAGGTCAGTCTGAACTGGATATAAGTTAGGACTGGGGTAAGATCTAGAAGGATGATGAGAGGAGGCGCGTGAATTATACTATTTCCTTACACTAAAACGCTTTATGCCATTTCATCAAAAAAAAATTCTAAAGCTGGAGTCTTGCATAGGCCAGGCTGGCCTTGAACTCACTACCTAGGACTTCCGATTGTCTTTGTCTCTGCTTCCTGAGTGCTGGGACCATAGGCCTGAACCACCAGGCCAGTTTAAGTGGTGCTGGGGATGAAACCCAGACTCAGCGGGCGCGCGGAAGGCAGGCACTCTACTGACAGTTTTTGGTGCAGTTTTCTTTAAGTCCAGACAAGCTGGGGACCGTTTTTCACCCAGACAATGCTGGGCCGAATTGCTTGTGTAATCTCCTGCTGTAGTTCCTCCGGAATCTCTCTCGGAGTGCTGCTTTCTTCCTAAGATTGCTTCCCAAGGAGAGCAGATGGCGGCCTGACCTCGAGCGTGTAGAACCCCGGGACCGGTCAAAGCTACACTTACCTTTAATCATGTTTGCGATGGGAAGCCACTTCTCTTTCAGCGGATCATAGAACTCGGCTTCTTCTGCGGGAGCCCCTTTTCTGTAACCACCTAGAGCGTAGACGCAGCCCCCCAGGGTGACTGCGCAGTGGTAATACCTGGCATTGAGCATGGGCAAGCCTTCGGTCCACTCGTCACCCTCGCTGTTATAGATCCACACTGTGTCAAGAGCGTCTATGTTGTCTGTCCTGTACCCCCCAGTTACGTAGATGTTGGGTCCTAAGCATGTGACACCGTAACTCTCCCTGGTATAATCTGGTATTTCTGCTCCCTGAATCCAAACATTTGTCAGAGGATCCCATATGTGAACCTCTGATAAGGGATGCCAGTAATAGCCTCCGATGATATACATGGTGGCTGTGGACCTCTGGGAAATCTCTCTGTGCATGGGGTTCAAGGCATTGTAGATGAGGGAGCGTATCTTATTTTCAGTTAGCAGGCAGCTTCTCTGAAGGCCTAGAGCTGTCTTTAGGTACACTGGGTCTACATCTACGTTGATGTAGCTTAGCAGATTGCACAGGCATTCGATTCGATTCTCTACATCATGAGCGGTCCACTTAATGACCGGCTCTATGACAGCTTCCTCCTTCCAGACGTTGAGATTCTTTCTGGACAAGATAAAGAGAAACTTTTCAAGGCTGATTTCCAGAAATTCTTCTTGCTGCCACACTTCCTTAAACCGCGAGCACAAGATTCTTCGCGATTCCTTCTCTAGTTCTGAACACACGTGAAATTCTGCAAAGGAGTGCATCCCGATACAGTTATCAATATCCAGGTGCCTAACCAAGAACTGCTCGCAAGCCTTCTTGACCGACAGGAACTGCAGCAGATCGGCTGCTTCGAGAAGGCTTTGTACATTTCTTTTTGTTATCTCAATTTGGGAAGTATATGCATAATTTACAAGGCCTTCCAAGATGTCATGGTGGATGCCAAACAGTTTGATTTTACTTTTAAATTTTTCTTTCATGTCAGCTGTGAACATGGCCTTAAAATAATTGCTGCAGGCAGCTAAAACGACTCGGTGACAGTGGAAGATTATGCCGGAAGGGCACTGAAGGGTAATATCAGTAAATAATCCATCCAAATAAAATGTTCTGAATGCATCCAGAAAATCGACCGGATGCGCTGAATCCTTGAAAAGATAAATGTAATCTTCTTGTCCTTTCAGAGCCATGGCTGCAATAGATATAAACAAAAACGTTTTCAGTCTTGTGTGGTACCGCTAATAATTAACGTTAAATATTCCAATCATCAGACACTGATGACATCAGGCGTATTCCAAAACCAGACTGAATCAAGTCACCCAAACACCATATGCAAAATGTGCTGAACTATTTATACGATGGTCTATTTAAATTCAAGATAGCTCGGAGCCCCAAATGAGGCTCCTGGATTTTTCAGTTGTCCATTTGCTAAGAGATCCTTACTGCCCCCGGTCGCCTAATATCTGCAATCTGTCCCAGTCTGGCAGTTCCTCAGAGTTCACACTCCGCAGGCCAAGTGTCCGAGGGGGTCACCCCGCCGCAGCTCGGCCCCAACCCAGCGCTTCTCTCTCCGGTTCAAAGCACCAAGATGGAGAGAGACTCTCAGAAAAGGGATCCCTGCGCCCCGCCGCTGGCTGACAGCAGAAGAGCCGCTCGGCCCCGAGCTCGGCTCTCCAGCCCGCGCTAGCCTGGGCCCGGGCCGCGTTCCCGCCGGGAGAGCGCCCCGCCCCGGGGCCCCGCGCGAAGGTTCGACTCCGGGGCGTCGCGCGTCAGCGTTGGCCGCTACCCGCGGCCTCGTCCAGGCCGGGAGCGCAGGTGTGGACGACCTCCCCACCCCCGGGACCCACGCGCCCGCCCTCCCACCCGGCCCCGCACGGCCATTGTCTGCGCTCCGCTGCGCGCGGGCTCGGGGGCGGCCTGGTCTCCCGCGCGGCCCGCTCGCCCCTCCGGCCGGCCCCTCCCGGGCTGCTCGGCTCCGACCTACCTCGCCGGCGGCAGGGGAGACGCGGAACCGGGCTAGCGGTCGGCGGGGGTGGGGGCGCCTCCCGACCCACTGACCATCTTTGGAAACGCGCGGCGGGGCGCGGCGGAGGCCGCCTGCTAGTGCAGCTCCAGCCCACAAGGCGCTCCCGCTTCGGTGGCCCGCGGCTCCCCGCCTCCGCCCGCAGCCCCCCGCAGCCCCCGCGCCGGCTCCCGCAGCAGGTGGGCCGCGTCCACGGGTCAGCCCCGCTCGGCTCGCGCGCTCACGCCCGTTGCACCGCCCGCTCCAGGATAGACCCCGAGTCCCCAGTTGACGCCGGAGGGGAGTGGGCACGGGTACCTTCTCTCTCCCTGGAGACCTCCTGCCAGCCCAAGCCCGGGGGGTGCGGGGAGAGAGCGCCCAGAGAAGGCGGCGGAACTAAGGTCTGGGATTAGGGCTGCCTTCAGATGCCACAAGTAGCCGCTTTCGCACAAACTCCATGCTGCCTCCAACAGAGCGCGCAGGAAGGAGCCTTGGGGCTGCTTAGCACACCAGGAGTTAACCTGGAAGCTTCCAGGAAAAGTGGGGGTAGCCTGGGTCAAGGCTTGAGTCCAGGCACTAAGATTCAAGCGGCTGTAAGGGGCAACCGCCAGTCTTCTGGTGATGTCCATTGTGGTACACTCGAAAGTCCACTTTCTTATAGCAACAAAAGATAAGAATCACATGCTTTTTTATCAGCAAGATTTTGAAGAATTTAGCAGCACCTCATAAGGCTGGGAACTGGTAATCGGGTTTGAAAGATGGTCCACGGCTGTCACCCTGGAAGGTCAGGGTGAACTAAGAGAAATGAGAGAACGCGAGAACTAAGGTGGTTCTTAGAGTATTGCAAAAATAAAAGAGTCTACAGACACATAATGGCCATACCTTACATGATGGGAGAACTCTGAAAACATAAGCGCAGAAAACCGAGCCACAGCCTCTGCTGAAATTGCACCAGAACAGCCAGGAAGCCAACTTCTGTTTCTACCCCCCACTTCCACTTCTGGACCAACCCGGGAAATATAAATATGTCAAAACGGATCACAGGCATTTGTAGCCCACCCCCGGCTTTCCCAGCCAACTCCCTCCAATCAGATTTCTAGGATGGCAGAGGTGGAGGCAGCTCTTGCCCCGCCTCCTTGCTTCTTCCTCTCCTTTTTCTTCTATTTTTATACAGCCTTCTCATGTCCCTGCCTGCTTTGAGCCTCTGGGAGGGACAAGTGATGATGATTGGCCCCCTTGCCAAGCAAGCTCTGAACAAATGCATGCTTGTTCTCCTTTGAGTGCTTTTAGTTTAATTCCACATCCTAGTGTTGATGCCGGGTACTGGCTGTGTAGGACCTCAAACTTCCACTCCAGATTTCGGAAATCTTCATTCTCTTGAAGAGCACCACGTGATATTTAGAAAAAATAAATTGGCCAGAGTCTGGCCAACGATTTAATATCACAGTAAGAAAGCAAAGGAGGCTTTGATTGGGGGCCTAAAGTTCACTGTCACTTACCTAGCACAGCCTCGAGCAAGCACGAGCATATGTGCACACACATGCACGCATGCGCGCGCACACACGCACATACTTGTGGCGGGGGGGGGGGGAGGCATATATATATCTACTCACCTTTGCAGTGGTCTCTCCGGTTTTTGTCTGTGGTTTTGCTCTGCTGGGAAATGAACCCCCAGTCTCTTCGATAAAACACCAAGTGAAGAGTAACTACTCTTGCAATATGCCCCAGGGTCTGTGTTTCTCTATGCAACAGACAGCCTTGGCTGTCCTGGAACTCGCTCTGTAGACCAGGCTAGCCTCGAACTCACAGAGATCCACCTGCCTCTGCCTCCCAAGTGCTGGGACCAAAGGCGTGCGCCACCACCACCTGGCTGAGAAATAATTTTTAAAATTTTATTTGTGTGTGTGTGTGTGTGTGTACATCACGTGTGTGCAGAACCTACAGAAACCAGGAGACATTGTTGGATCCCCTATCACCAGAGTTACAGTGACCGTGAGCTGCCATGAGAATACTGAGAACCAAACCCTGGCCCTCTGCAATTGCAACCAGTTCACTAACCCATTAACCATCTCTCTTAGCATCCCACAGAAATAAATAATAAGAAAATGCGTATTAATAGATTCTATACCTAACTGGTAGAATCATAACAGTATATGATCGATAACTCTTGAGTAGAGAGGGTCACTATACTACTATTTGTGCAAAATTTTTGCAGATTATTAAAGTAGAACTTTTGCCTCCAAGCTATTGGCGATGCCACACGCCTTTCATCCAAGCAGAGTAGGCTAATGCCAGAGGATCCTGAGTTTGAGGCCACCCTACAGAAAACAAAAAAGACCCTGTCTCAAAACAAAACAAAACTTTTGCCTATTGTGTCTAATGCTCCCTAGTTCTGAATTATTGCTTAAAAATATGTTGCCTGAGACTAGGGATAAAGCCCAATGGCTAAGGTGCTTGCTGCACAAACACGAACACTCAAGTTCAACTCTCATAACCCCCTTAAACAGCTGGGCACAGAGGCCTGTGCTTGTAATTCCAGCACTCAGAAAGCAGAGACAGATAGACTCCTAGGGCTCACGGACAAGCTCGTGCAACCTAAGACAGGAGCTGCAGGCCCCAGTGAGAGACACAGTCTCAAAAATCAAGGTATAGAGTTCCTAACTAACGACGCCAGGGGTTGACCTCTGGCGTCTACCCACACACATCACGTGTTAATCAGCCTCACCTTGCCGAGAGAAGCACACAGACCCTGGGGCATATTGCAAGAGCAGTTACTCTTCATCTGATGGTTTGTCAAAGAGACTACAGCAGGGAAAGACCACCAAACAAAAACCAAAGAGACCCCTGCAAAGGTGAGTAGATCTGAAACATTCCATAAAGAAAACAACGTCAGGAAACAGACCACCCAGGATTCCAAGTCCTAATGAAATATGGGCCCAACCAGAGATGAGACTAAAGGATTCTCAGCGGATATAGAGCTTGGCTTGGCGTGGAGTTGACAATGAGGCCACATCATATTTCACCTTTTGAAGAGCTCCTGGCTTCTAAACATCATTATTTTTACTTCATTAAAACATCACTAAGTAAAGTCCTTCCATTAAATGCTAGATATACTAATTTTGGTATCCTTATCAGCATGAGTAGGTGGTAAGCAAAGAGAAATTTTTATAGGCTTCATTTACATATCAGTCGTTACTGATAAAAATGGTAGGTATAATTTTATAAGGCTGATGCATACATGTATATAAATTGTACACTACTTCCAGCTCAAACTACACAAGGAAAGTTCAAAGTGCACGCTTTATACAGTCCGCAGAGGTGTATTTATCTGGCTGTCCCTGGGAGCTGACATGTCTCGGCAAGTTCTCTGGAAGTTGTAGTGATATTTCATTTGTATTTTAATAAATAAAGCTTGCCTGAAGATCAGTGCAAAGCAGCAACACTAGTCAGCCATACAGCCCAGGCAGTGGCTGCACACACATTTAATCCCAGCATTTGGGAGGCAGAGGCAAGCGAATCTCTTGATCGGAGGTCAGCCTGGTCTACATAGTGAGTTATAGGACAACCAAGGCTACACAGAGAAACCCTGTCTTGAGAAACCAAAATAAACTAAAAGGTGAACATTATGGGGTTGAAAAGATGGCCCAGTACAATGTTTGTGGCACAAGCATCATAACCTGAGTTCAGATTCTCAGCATGAAGAACCAGGCACAGCCAAGCACGGTGGGTGGCACACACCTTTAATGCCAGCGTGGGCAAAGGTGGGGGATGGCAGGAGGATCTCAGTGAGTTCAAGACCACCTGATCTTCATAGCATGTTCAAGAAGAGCAGGGCTCTGTAGAGAGATCCTGTCTCATAAAAATAAAACAAACAAAAACAAAATAATGGGCACAAGGCCAGCACTAAAGAGGCAAAGATACCCTAGCCAAATTGGGGAACTCTAGGTCCACAGAGACCTGGTTTCAAAAATAGGGCGGAGAGCAATTACAGACACTTGATTGATATCAGCCGTCAGTCTCCACACACGGGCCAGTCAGGCGCACATTCCCACACACCTGCAATGACCCCCACCGCCAAAGACATTCTAATGACAAATATTTTTGCAAGTCAGAAGGTATGGTGTTTTATCTTTGGTTGTCAACTCTCCAAAGCCTAGAATCAGGTGGGAAGGGAGGTTTTTTGTTTTTGTCTTGCTTGCTTTTGAATGTTTGAGGTAGGGTCTCACTAGATCAGGTTGGCCTGGAACTCACAGAGATCCACCTGCCTCAGCCTCCTGAGTGCTGGGATTAAAGGCATGCGTCACTATGCCTAGTTCCGTGTAATTATTTTTATTTCAACGAATAATATGATGAAACACTACTTAGTATTATACAGTACACATTTGTATGTCAGTCCTCTTCAGTCAAACTTAAAATTCTTTAAAGGGAGCTGGAAAGATGACTCAGCAGCACTGGCTGCTCTTCCAAAAGACTTGGGTTCAGTTCCCAACACCCATATGGTGGTTCACAATCATTCATAACTCCATTTCCAGGGAATATGATGCCCATTTCTGAACTCTCTGGGTACCAGTGTACACATAGTACACTTACATACAAGTAGGCAAAAACATTCACACACAAAAGAACTAAAATAAATCTTTTTAAAAAAAATCCTCTGCAAGGCTTTCATCTTCATGATATCTGACACTCAGACTCTGGTATTATTTGGTAGGTATCCCGGAAGTATTTGGTAAATGACATCCAAAACTGTGCAATAGAATATTATCTGGATTTAAACATGCAAGGAACCGTCAATAGTTTTCTCGGGGAATATACTTTTGTATTGATTTGCTTGTAATCCCAACACTGAGGGCAGGAAAATCTTGAGTTCCAGGTCAGCCTGGATGACAAATTAAGATCCTGTTTCAAAATTTTTAAACATGTGTGGGGTTGGGGAGATGGCTCAGTAGATAAGCCATCTTACCTACTGCAAGCAGACAGAGTGCCTGAGTTCACATCCCCAGCACCCACGTAAAGCTAGGCAAGGCTGCAGGCTCCTATAATGCCAACATAGGGTTGGGAAGGCAAGCACATCCCAATAGCTCATTGTCCAGCCAGCCTAGCTCAAACAGCAAGCTTTCAGTTCATTAAGGGACTGTCTCAAGGCAACAAGGCAGACTATGGTGAAGCAGAAGACTCATACCATGTTCTGACTTCTGCATGGGTTCATGTGTGCCCCATATATTCATGTGCATGCACCACACATACAAGACCCCCCCCCACATGCACACAGTGTATGTTCATATTGAATTTAGGATGAAATGTTGTTTGAATCTGATGAAAAGAATGTGACTTTAATATTCTAACAAAATCCAGAATATGATCTATCAAGATGCCCCAGCCATCAGAGGCCCTTGCCACCATTCCTGATGGCCCGTTAAAGCCCCAGGACTCACAGTGCGGAAAGAGACAGCCAACTCTTCAAGCCATTCTCTGACACCCGCCCCCCCGCACTGTGACATGAACACACACAAATATATAAATAACTATGAATGTTTAAAAATGCCGGACTATGACTGTAGAGTATTAGAAAAAGGTGAAGAACGAAAGCCAGACGGCAGCGGCAGCACGTGCCTTTAATCCCAGCACTCAGGAGGCAGAGGCAGGTGGATCTCTGTAAGTTCGAGCAGCTTGGTCTACAGAGCAGGTTCCAGGACAACAAGGGCTACACAGAGAAACCCTGTCTAAAAAAAAGAAAGAAAGAAAGAAAGGAAGGAAGGAAGGAAGGAAGGAAGGAAGGAAGGAAGGAAGGAAGGAAGAAAAGAAAGTGAACAAGCAAGGTTTTTTTCTGCATTGGTTATAAAACCCTATGTAGCAACCAGTATTCAGTTTTATAAATATTTTTTGATAGCTGCTTACATATACAATTGAAAACTTGTCACTTAGAAGTAAAAGAGAAACTTTTTCTTCTAAGTAACATTTTCCATAAACAACGGGAGTCTCCAAGAATTTCTGTTAGGAAAACATGATTTGTTTCCATATGAACCATCATCACACAGACATCACTCTGCATAACATAAACAAGAATAGATTTAGCTCTTGGCTCCGAATAAATTATCCCATAAACCCTCACAAAGCACATCTGAAAATGCCCACAGAGGAGCTAGCACAGCCGCGAGGGCAGATTAAATGTGGGTAGGAGAGTTTGCTCGGTTCATCCCTCTGCGGCTGCATGTCCTCTCGTCTTATTAGCTACGTGAAGGACCCCTTCCCCCCGTGCTCTGAAAGACAGTCTGTCCCGTGCTGAGTAGGGAAGTCACTCTCAACTCCGGACCTACTCACACCATTAACAGAAAATGCTGGACCCATCCAATGGCTCCCTGCAGGTAGCTTACTGCTCTCACTCTTTCTTACCTTGAAACAGTGTATGAGATGTTAGAGGGAAACCTCTAACTATCCTCTAGGGCTGCTTTCAACAAGGAGATAAAAATTTACATACTGTAAAAATAATGAATATGTGGGTGGAACAGAAATAGTATTGGGAAAAGTACACCAGAGGTATAATTATAGCTCACAATACAAATGGCCTTTAAAGGCATAGTTTTGATTTTATTTATTTATTTATTTTTTTAAATTGGGTTAAGGGGCTGGAGAGATGGCTCAGCAGTTAAGGGTGCTGGTTTCTCTTCCAGAACATTCAGGTTGGATCCCCAATATCCACATGGTGGTTCACAACTGCATGTAAGTCCAGTTCCAATGTATCGGATGTCTCACCTGGCCTCTGAGGGCACTAGACAAGCGCAAAGAGAAATCACACATAAGCACTGAAAAATTAAATTAAAAAAAAAACCCTGGGTATAGGGATGCATGCCTGTAATCTTAGCACTCAGGAGGCAGAAGCAGGTGGATCAGAAGTTCAACATCATTTTCTGTCATAGCCAGGTGGTGGTGGCACACGCCTTTAGTCCCAGCCCTTGGGAGGCAGAAACAGAAAGATTTTTGTGAAGCCAGTCTTGTCTACAGATTGAGTTCCAAGACAGCCAGGGCTACACAGAGAAACCCTATCTCAAAACAAACAAACAAACAAACAAACAAACAAAAATACCTCTGTCATAAGAAGTAGGTGACTAACCTACGTGGTGATCGCCTCATCACTACAATGTGGTAGGATATTATTTTAAGGTGTGTTACTTTTGTTTATGCTGTGAAACATTTGTTTAATGAGGTAAAGATGTATCGCTTTTATTTATGCTGCATTTGTTTGACTCTGTGAACCTATGATTCTTTACCTGTCTAAAACACCTGATGGTCTAATAAATATAATAATGTCTAATAAAGAGCTGAACGGCCAGTAGCAAGGCAGGAAAAAGGCTAGGTGGGGCTGGCAGGCAGAGAGTAAATATAGAAGGAGAACTCTGGAGGAATAAGGAGGAGTAAGAACACAGAAAGGAGGATGGCAGGGGTCAACCACCCAGTCACCCAGCCAGCCATGGAGAAAGAGGGAAAGAAAGACATACAGAAGAGAAGGAAAAGGCCCAGAGGCAAAATGTAGATGGGATAAGTTAAGAAAAGCTGGGAAGAAACAAGCCAAGCTAAGGCCAGGCATTTATAAGGAATAGTTAAGCCTCTGTGTGTGATTTATTTGGGAACTGGGTGGTGGGCCCCACCAAGGAGTAAAAAAAAACAAAAGGCAAAAAACCAAAGACCTAAAAGTAAAAAAATGTAAAACAATCAACATCAGAACTATATCTCAAGTTATTTATTTTTAAATTTTTACTATATATATAGGTTTGTTTGTGTGTATTCAGCTTCTCTTGGAAACTGAAAGAAGGATTTAGGTCTGTGGAAGATGAGGCTATAGTTGAGATACTCAGTGTGGGTACCAGGAACCCAACTCAAGTTATATCCAAGAGTATAAAGCCTTCTCTCCAACCCCCAAAATATTAAATACTCATGTGAAGACTGCCATATCATGGCAAAGATATAGACAGTGTAATAAGAAATTTTGTTGTTATTGGTTTTTGAGACAGGGTTTCTTTGTGTAGCCTTGGCTATCCTGGAACTCACTCTGTAGACCAGGCTGGCCTCGAACTCACAGAGATCCACTTGTCTCTGCCTCCCAAGTGCTGGAATTAAAGACCTGTGCCACCACTGCCCAGCTAAAATTTTTCTTAATGTATAAATATTATTTTAAAATTTGTAAGATGAATATATAAATGTATTCAAACTTCCTGTCATGATATTAATGGTCATATAGAGTACTGATTCTAGAATAGGTTTCATCTAGCTTCCTGTGCATGATTTCAGGTTTGAGTCTGAATCAGGTAACTAGAAATTAAATTTGTGTACCCTGGATGTATTTAATAGATTGTGGTTCTTTGATCTCTCTGAGATCTACTGCTTATGATATTTAAAATGTTTAAGTTTTCTCAAGTGAACTGTGACCATTTCTAACAGCAACCTTTGGAGTCTCTCTGAAAGGTTGATGAAGCCCCACAACAATGATTCCACTTGGATTGTGGTAAAGCCATTATGTCGACAAACACCACCCAAAGGTCTACCTTGGACTAAAAACCACTCAGGGCATTTTCAAGGTCAGCTCCAGGGGATCTTGTGTCCTCTTTGGCTTCTTTGGCATCCGTATTCACATTGCACACATTCACACACACAGCACATGCAGAAGATAAATCCTCAAAGGAATTCAAAATTAGAGATGAAAAAGGAGTCCTTTCAACGGAGATCAATGAAATCTAGAGGCTTGTTCAAAACACTTTTACATCTTTTTATTCTAGTTGAAAATACATAAAAGAAATATATAAGTTTCTAGACACATATGACTGACCAAACTTAAATTAAGAGGATATAAACTAAATAGACCTATAGTGAAAAATGAGCTTGAGGCAATACAGTATCTCCCAACCAAGGAGTCCTGTGCGATACTTAAAGAACCAACAGTGTCTCTCAAACTATTCCATAAAATAAAAAGGGAAGGTGTACTACCAACTCAGTCTAAAAATCCAGTATTAGCCTCATAATAACTGTTCTAAAACCTAGTTTGATATCAGATGTAGATAAGGAGGGACAGAGAGGTGGCTCAGCAGGTAAAGGTGCTTGTTGCCAACTCTGAAGACCTGCATTTCCTACAGTAAGACCCTGTTTCAAAACACAAAACAACGGAACAACACAAAACCCCCAATCCAAACCAAAACACAAAAAGAAAAAAAAAACCCATTACATTATATCTACTGAATATTTATGATTAATTATGAACCTATGGATTAGCATGCATTTATAAAAATGTGTAGATCATCAGATATTTGACTAATATTCCTACATCAAAGTCTTTTTACTGTCGAGTATTTATACAAGTTCATACTTTTCACAACTGAATTGCCAAATATACAGCACACGATTTAAACTGGCAAGCTGAAGCTAGGCATGGTTGTATACATCTGTAATCCCAACACCTGCATACAAGCAGGCAGGATTGAGAGTGTGAGGTCTGTCTGGGTTGCACAGCAAGACCCTGCCTTGAAACAACAAAAATAACAGCATATCATAGTAATTATCTATGATGCTATGATACATAAAACGTGAAGAAAATTTTGTATTTCATTTCAAAAGGAAATTCTGATTGATGAAAACTTCCAACAAGAAATACTACATCGAGGCTGGAGAGATGGCTCAGTGGTTAAGAGCACTGGCTGCTCTCCCAGAGGTCCTGAGTTCAATTCCCTCCAACCACATAGTTGCTCACACTATCTGATGGGATCTGATGCCCTCTTCTGATATAAAGTCCAAAGCACACTCATATACATAAATAAATCTTTTTTTAAAGTTACACAATGGGCTTGTTAGATGGCTCAGCAGTTAAGGACACTTGTCTGTGGGCGCATATTCTGATATGCCACAAAAGCCATTGCCCCGGTTTGAGCTGATACTTAGCTCTGCAGACAAGCTGTCTGCCCTTAACAAAAGCCAGGATGCCTTGCTCCTAGCTTCCTTTGTTAAAGTGTGGATTACCTGAGAAGAGGTGTTGACTGAAACTGGTCAGGATGTTTGGGGTTTCTTTCCTTATGCAATTTGAAGGTTATCTTATAGAGATGCTAATTCAGAATCTACCTGGCTGCTAGATGCAGACGTGACTAAAGTCCAGGCACCTGGTTGCCTAGGCAACAGCCTTTGTGTGTTCCCGCTCATTTGGGATGGATATATAAGATGTTGGGACAATAAACGGGGATTCTGGCCTTTTCCAAGATGACCGTGTAAGTTGTGTCTGATTATTCCTCGCGACTCCTTTCCAGTCTAGTTAGAGAATCTGTGTTGGACCCAAACGGGCTCCGACACTTGTCACCAATGGTGATGACCTGAGATCAATCCCTGGGACCCACATGGTGGAACAAGAACCAACTCCCATAGGCTGTCTTCTGACCTCCAAAACATGCACCATGGCATGCCTCAACCCACACAAATAAATAAAACCTAAAGTACTGCACCCCTATTTTAAAAATAGATTTCAGAGGATATTATATACATTTGAAAGCCTTTTATTCTTTTTTTAAAAGATTTATTTATTATGTATACAGTGTTCTGCCTGCTTGTATGCCTGCAGGCCAGAAGAAGGTATGAGATCTCATTACAGATGGTTGTGAGCCACCATGTGGTTGTTGAAAATTGAACTCGGGACCTTCGGAAGAGCAGTCAGTGCTCTTAACCTCTGAGCCATCTCTCCAGCCCCCAAAAGCCTTTTATTCTTATGTGAATAAAGTTTCTGTCTTTTCTTGCCGGGGGTGGGAGTGAGAAGAAAATAAGCTGATATTTCTTGCATTTCAAGGACTCTTCAATGGCATCTTTAATATGCGACAAACAGTTTATGTGGTTTCCTCTCTTGCTTTCACAGATGTCTAAAAATGCTCCTAGTTTGTCATCAACCCTAATTAGGTGATCTTCATGCTCAGCACAAAGCTCCTCCACCGACTGGACACACTGGCTCGTCACAACTGCATTCAAGCATGCATGTGCCTAAGGCCTTGGCAGCTCTGCGTAATTCCCATGCTGAGCCACCTTGGATGAGTGCTACTGGAATGGGGGGTGAGAACATGAGTCAAAGAATCTCAAGCTAAGCCCAAAAGATTTTAATTATATATTTATTTATTTATTTATTTATTTATTTTGGANGCCACCACCGCCCGGCCTAATTATATTTTTTTATTATAAGGGGCAAACTCACGGAACAGGAACGAGAAGTCCAACCTCCGTGTGTAATGCAGGAATGAGAGAGAGAGAGCGAGTGAGCAGTGGGTTATGGGTGAACACACATGTCTCTACGTCCTGCTCAGCAGAGCATGAGGGCATCAGGCTGTGTTCAACATTTCTAACTACTGGGTATATTTTTAAAAAAATGAGCAAAATAATGCCACCTTTTCCGGGAATAAGTTAAAAAAAAATACAATTCACTAACCATCCTTAGACTAGACCACGAGTTCCATCTACCTCAGTTATGTATTTTTTCCACCTTTTCCTGGACACATGGCCACCTGGAATGAATGCTGTATTTTGCAGTTAGGGAAGGCACTGACTAGTTTTTGGCTAATGGTATTTAAACAGAACAGCTTGGTACAATTGGAAACTATCCTTAAACAAAGGGTTACAACCCCACTGCCCTGGTTCTCGCTGGCCAGAATGTTTGTTGTGAGGGTATTGACTGGAGCCAAAAGCTGAGGTTGGTTAAGCAACAAAGTGCCCTTAAATATCACCAGAATTCCTTAAAGAGGAAAACCCCTCTCATTTCTACAGGTACTAACATTGGGGGTTTAGTTTTATGTTAGTGAGCCCAATCTTAACTAATACACATTTCAATGGTTGGCACATTACTCCTTTATTAGAAATTGTAAATGAGAAATTATTTCAACACCTGAAGACCAAACTACAACAGCAGATTCCATAGGCTCAAGATTTTGAGACATTCTGGCAAGAGTCCTATGTAGAGTATACCCTTTCCGTGGCATGGCAACATCATTTTTCCTTAAAAAGGTCACTGGACAGACATCATTTCCACCATCTCCTATATAAACGATCCGTGCATATCTCACTCCCTTCTCTAACTGTTTATCTATAAATTCTACCAAAACTGCATTTTTGCAAAGGTTCTTTGGACACCTATTGCAAGAATGAGCATGGCAATTTTTCACTGTGAGACGACCACTGTTATCAAAAGCTGCTGGATTAGTAAACACGTTATCAAAGACATCGTGAAAATCGGCAGCTTCTAAAACCCAATCTATGAAGACTGAGTTTGAGTCTGAAATAATGATGCAATCAAATTTATCCTTATTCATCCTTAGAAAGCCGAAAAGCTCCACCATCCCTGAAGTGAAAGGCATGGATATCACTGTTCTTCTCATTTCATCCTCTTTCACCCCTTCATCTCCCAGATACTTAAAGACTCTGCCCATAAATTCTGTCCAGAACCCCTTCTGGTAAGAATCTTGCAGTTCCATGGGAAGCTTTTTGTCTGGAGCACACTGTACAATCCGGGTGTCACTATTGTCATCTATGATTGTATTGTCGAAGTCAAACACCAGCAAAACTTTCATGGTTCCAGTAAGAGATTTGGGTTACCCTGCAGAAGAAGAAATATTATCCCTAACCATACTGTGTTTACATATCCATTACACTTATTTAGGATCAGAAGTAAATGTTAGCCTGCTAAGAGCTAGGGGTGGTTGTACACGCTGTCATCTTGGCACTTAGGAGGCTGTTTTAGGACTACCATTTATTTTCCTAAGATAAGTGCCACACTTTATTAGCTTATAATATTTGTAATAATCCTCATGTCAAGTAACAGGCCATAATATGTTATGAATAGTCTATATACTAACAAAAATTCTGAACAAATTTAAGTTCATGTAACTTTATAAAGTATAAAATATTTTTTAAATGGCTTTCAGATCAAACTCAATGTCAGAATTTGACTAAATGATTGGTTAATGCTACACCTGAAATATGGAAGTCAACTCAATTCTCCAAAATTAGTTTGACTTCTGTTAAAGGTTTTGACACATTTATTTGCATTTTCTCTAAATCATTTAGTCTTGAGGTACCAAGACTAAATTTAACTTGAGTAAACATACCACATATGACAGGACAGATGTTTTTGTTTTCTTTAGAATGGAAATGATTAACTTATAAATCTCCAAAAGAAATGGAAATACTAAGTTTCATAATAACAGTTATTATGGGTGAAAACTATCACACTAAAAAAATAGTAATCATAGAGAATTCAAAGAAAAAGATAAAATTGATACATGTAAACAAACAAAAAAGAGACGAAATATTTTTGAAAGACCACTCAAACATCTCATCTAATTTTAATATCCTACTACATACAATTGCTGTCACTCGCATCTTAAAGATCTGTAAAGCGATTATTAAAGAGGTGGAATTGTGGGCTCTGGTCAGCATGGCTCCAGTTTTACGTTTTTGAGTACAGTATTCTAGGTCTGGTTGGTGGCAATGCCTTTCCTTTAGCCTTGGCAGACAGAGACAGGAGTGTCTTTGTAAGCCTGGTTCACATAGCCAGTTTCAGGACCCCAAAAAACACAAAACCAAACACAATTAATTAAATACAAAAGTTTAATGCCTAAGAAATAAGATGTTAAAGCTATTTACTAATTTATTTCTTTGAGACAGGGTCTCACCATGTAGCCTTGACTTGCCGAGAATTCTCTATATAGAAGTCTGCTTGGAACTAATAGCAATTCACCTGCCTCTTAAGTACTGAGATTAAGCATGTGCCACCACATCTATTCATTGCTTTAAAATAAACACCAAGTAGGTAACTTGTGTTTGTTTTGTGTACCCCTGGCTGTCTTGGTAGAGGAGGTTGGCCTTGAACTCCACCTGCCTCTGCCTCCAGAGCGCTGGGTACCACCCCTGCTCTCTTAACTCTTAGAAGAGCACAAGAGTGAAATAAACACACATTCAAGGTTGATCTAAGAGTATTTTTTTCTCAATTTTAGAATTTCCCATCTTTTAAATGTATTTTTTATTAAAATGACTTACCTAAGATGGCACTTGCAGTCCAATTAATCTTATTTCAGCACAGAGCTTAGGTCATTAACATCTTTAATTTGCCAGCTGTCTTTACACATTACTCCATTTCTGTATGCAGATAAATTGATCTGATGTACAGCGAAGGAATGGACACTTCTTAACTCCTAGAATTAATAAAGTGTTTTAAAAGCTTAAGTTTTACACTTCCTAATTGACTCCCTTTTCCTCATATCAAAAAAAAAAACATGTACTGGCAATGAAGAAACAAAATTTGATCATACACATAAATTTGAAATAAAAACAAAAAAGAGACTATCATAAGGAAATATCTGATCTAGTTAATAAAATCACAAGTGTCAATTGGATTTCATCATTTCAGGTTTTCTTGTTAAAAGGGAAACACATACTTTATTATCAATAAATATAGAGATACTAACAACATATTGAAAATAAAAATTACAAAAATTAGGGACCCTTGTCTGGTGGTGCAACTTCAGTTCTAGGGACTTTAACTGAACTCACGATATCCACACACACTAAATAAATAGGCAAACAAATAAATAAGGGGCTGGAGAGGAGGCTCAGCTGTGAAGGCCCAAATCTGAGTGGCTAACCATCACCTGCAACTCCAGCTCCAGAGGGGTATGACAGCTCTGGCTTCTTCCAGCACCCTCACTCATGTGCACACACCCTCACATAGACACATGTCCAAACACACACATAATTAACTATAGTAAACACAGCTTATGTGAGAACCGCAGGGTCTTAACAAGTGGTTCGATGGTTAGTTTTCCTTGTTACCTTGTGTTAAAAATGTCTACATATTAATTTAAATTCTGCTTCCAATTAGGATACAAATGCTACCTTCTTTCAATTTACCACAACAAAACTCAGGGCAATGGAGGCGGAAACCAAGTAACCAACTCTAGATCAGCTTGTATGTAAAGACTGTAGGCTGGAGGAGCAACTAGGAGTTTAAAGTCAAATATCAGACCTTTTCAAATTATAAAATTACTGACATTTTATGAAGTCCAGCAAATGCAACAAATTTAGTTAAAGTACTGAGGGTTTTCATCGACAGACGTGGCCTATACTGCTTCTGTCTTCTCTGTAATGTACTCCATGCCCCACAGCTTCGAGGAGGCCCCGACAGGGAACATTAGAAGGCATGCATCCTTTCCTATAACGCAACACATATCACATTCACGTGACTTCCTGCCAACTCTACATCACCCTATGGGGACAGGGGCTCAGAAAAATTAAGGCACAAATTTGCTGAGGTTGCAGCTACCGCTGTAATTCATTGATCCCTCACTAGGCGTCGCGGGTCTCATGCACAACTATGCAAGCTGCTGTTTCTAATACAGAAAATGCCCCGACCTTTGTAATTCTCGTCACGCTTTAAGCTAAGCTTCCAAATCACTCGTATGCACACAAAGTTCTAGTACTCCTTTCGTACTTACCAGCATTATTACAGTGGAATATCTGACAGAAAAACTGAAGCGAGACAGCATAACTGTGTGTTAGAACTTTCATTATTGAAAATCTTGTTTTCATTGTGAGGGGCAGCAAATGCGGCTTAACTGATAGTCCAACTACTTAGGAATGAAATCATTTGTACATCGGTGGGTCAGAAAAGCCTCTTTAGAGATCCATTGCCAGCCTACTTGAACTTATTTTGGTGTCATGAGCAGTCGCTTCCAGGCACACTAATTATAATTTACCAAGCAGTTTAATAGCTATTAAAGGTCTTAACGTGAATGTCCTGGGGACAACATTCACGCTTTAATAGTCCTACGTAATAGCAATAGAGAGGGTCTCATCTAGTCCTGGCCAGGCCGTACAAACCAAATAATTAAAAAAAAAATAATTTATGTCCCTCAATCCCCGGGGGTTCTGTGGTCAAGCGGGTTCTGTCCTTCACCTCAGCCCGCGAGGAGCAGTGCGGGAGCTCGCAGCGAGCCTTGGCCTCGACTCCTACACCGGCCGTCTCCCCACTAGCACAGCGGGTGCGGAAGGGGACACCGGCCTGGCGGAACCGAGGACTCCTCACTGACCCAGGCCCGGGTTGCAGCCGGCAGCCAACATCCGTTCCAGCATCCGCCGGTTGGTCCTCGAGCCAGACGGAAGCACCGGATCGCGAGCGCCGATTCAGCCCCGCGGCTCTGCACCGCGCAGGCGCCGCGCCTGACCCGCCGCTCTGCACCGCGCACGCGCACTTCCCGCTCTTCGATTTCCCTCGCACGGCCGCGGACGGGGCGCCTTCCTGGCTCCGCGATGGCAACAACGTCACTTCCGGCGTGGTTGCTAAACAACCAAACGGTTTGGCAACAGTTCCTCTGCTGAAGTTGGCGTGGCAACAGTCTCCTCACCGGGTCTGCTCTCCCGGAGCTCAGCTAGTTAGAGATGCAGGTGCGCTTTGGGCGGCGCTCCGGACGGACGAAGAGGAGCACAGGTGAGCTGCCGTGGCCCCTTCCGGAGCTGGGATTGTTTCTCGAACAATCTAGGGTAACAAGTGAGAGCTTCGGTTGCCTTTTGAAATGGGCTTTGCCAAGTCGAAAGCATTTCCAGCAAGTATCCTTGGAAGTTAGTCAGGTTTGGCCTTCGGATGAATGAGTGGAATGAGAACTGAGGCGTGCATAGTAGAAAATTCACAGGAATGGGGGTAGAAAAAGCAGAAAGTTAGACGCCCTCCCAACCCCCCAAACTGCCCGGCACGTCCGATATAAGAGTCTGCGGGTTCTTAAGCTTTGTTATTCGTTGAGTAAATTTTGGAATGCCGTTTGGAAATGTTATTGGCTTATTAAGTCTCCATTCTGTTTCAGACTTGCAGAGTAGCTCAAGGAATTAACTCTTTCCACTCTAAAGTTAAAACCCACCCCAAGTCAAATGCTTTGGTAGTGTAAAAAATATGGTACGTAAAGTAAGGTGACATAAGATTTGATTTTGTCATACATGTGGGAAAGTAGGATTCTTTAAAAAAAAATCTTTTATCAAGTCCAACCACAAGTTTAATTGTTGTCATGGTAACTGTTATGGTAGATTCTTGGAAATTTGAACCTTCTTCATGTTTTGCCTGAGCTCAGTAGCAGTGGCGCCGCCCCCACTCCAGAGGACCTGAGTGACTGACTACCTGTTCAGTGAGAACATTACATTCTTACCCAAGTTTACACATGAAGGAAATCACCAAAGATTCCATCAATTTCCTCTGATTTCATAAAGCCTTGTGTTTTTTCCCCTCAGCCATTCTTAAGTCACACATGTGAGGCAGTTTCCAGACACCACTCCACTACAGACATATCTGAGAAAAAAAAAAAAAAACTTTTCCCGGACAAACGTTTAACCTACTGTTTAATGCGACAGGAATGAACTCTGAAAAAGAAGAAATTCCCTATCCACCTCTCCTGCCTGGCAAGGTAGATCTCCAGCAGGTCACCATAATCCCACATGCCGAGTGGGAAAGGATTCGGGATAGCCTCGGCAGGCTGACGAGAGAAGCGGCGGCCCTTCGTGCAGAAAGAACAGCAAAGAAGAAGATGCATGTCCAGTCCCAGGAACTGGTAAAACACTGGACCAACACATATGCAGTAAGTATCAGCCCCCTAGAAGACGCATGCTTTGAACACTACCTGTGGCTTCTTAGTAGTGTCTTGTACCTTTTTTGAATCATTTGATGTTCAAACTTCATAAATACAATGGCACAAGGTTTCAAGATTTTTTAAGTAACATACTACTGTAAATGACACAATTAAGGTAAACGTTTTGTTAAAATTTGGTACATTTATGCCTCCAAAACCATCATTACAGTTAGCATAATGAACATATTCATTGCCTAAAAGTTTCCACTGTTTAAATCCTTGTCACTCCTAATAAATTATAGGTCACCACTCATCTACTATTTATTATTAGAGATTTTACTCCACAGAATCTGAGACTTCGTTATGCTGTTAAATATACTCTTTGTATTGCTGAGTAGTAGTCTAGTGTTTGATACAGTAAGTTTATTTATCTGGTCACTTGATGGCATGGAACTAAGCAAATGTTGACATCTGGGTGTCTCCATCTTTTGACTGTTATAGTCGTTGTGAACATTCATACAAGTCTATTTATGGACATATGCTCCAACTTCTCTTGAGTAAATATCTTGATACAGATATCTATATAAGAAATCATATGATCACTGTATATGCAACTTTGTAGCTTTCTTTTGTTTTGCTTTGGTTTTTCAAGACTGTAGCTCTGGCTATTATGGAACTTGCTTTATAGACCAGGCTGGCCTTGAACTCACAGAGATCCACCTGCTTCTGCCTTCCAAGGGCTGGGATTAAAGGCAAGTACCACCACCGCCCAGTTTTGTATGTGTAACTTTGTGAGGGGAATATAGGGTGCCTGGAGAGATGGCTCAGCAGTAAAGAGTGCGTACAGCTATTTCAGAGGACTTGCGTTCAGTTTTCAGGACTAACCTTGAGCCGCTCACAATCACCTGTAACACGAACTCCAGGGAATCTTTGACTATGCAGTGAGCTTAAGGCTAGCCTGGACTCTGTGATACCATCTCAAAGAATATATATTTGAAAATATTTCCTTTCAGTATATATCTTGAATTATCATTTACTTACCTTGTCTTTTAAAAGACAGAAGATTCTTTTGCTTTTTGAGGGTTTTTTTTTTTATACTGTCCAGGTTGACCTCAAATATTCTTCTGCCTGGCTTCTGTCTCCAGAGTAGTCAGAGTTATAAGCATGCACCACCATGATTGGCTAGCAGAAAAGTTTTTAATCTTAGTGAAGTCTTAGGATTGGAGAGATTCATTATAGATCCCATTAATGGTTTTGGATTTCAAATCATGTAAATGGCTGTCCACCTAAAAAATTAAATTAAAAATTAATTCAGGGGTAGAGAGATGGCTAAATAGTGGCTTGAGTCCCACACACACACAGTGGTTCACAGTGTTTTGTAACTATAGTCCCAAAGCATCTAGCCATCTCTTCTGACCTCCTCAGGTACCAGGCAAGCATGTGGTGCACAGATGTACATTCAGACAAAACACCCATGTACACAAAACAAAGAAATAAATCCAAAGTGTAAGTTCATGTTACTAATGAATTATGCCAACACAAAAATTCATAATGAAATTCAAGTGATCTTATATCGATAATAACTTTTTGGTCAATTAAATTGATACATAAAAGCAAAATACTGCTTTTGGTTTAGAGTAACCACAAAGCCTGGGTTTGATCTCCCACACTATTTTAAAAAAGAGAGAGAGAGAGAGCCAGGCGATGGTGGGCACACCTTTAATCCCGGCATCAGGAGGCAGAGGTAGGCGGATCTCTGTGAGTTTGAGACCAGCCTGGTCTACAAGAGCTAGTTCCAGGACAGGCACCAAAGCTACAGAGAGACCCTGTCTTGAAAAAACAAAAACAAAATGAGAGAGAGAGGGAGAGGGGGGGGGGGAGAGACTGATTATTTTGTCTTTTCAATTGATTATTTTGTCTTTTCACAGGGAATGAAAGAACAGAAACTTAAAGCCAAGCAAAAACGTGACGAAGAGATTGAGGCTGAAAGACAAATTCTTGATTTGGAGGAAGAAATATACAAACAAGGAGAACGGAAGAAGGCCATTGAAAACGCAAAGCAGTATCAGTTTTACCAGACAGAAAGAGTGAAAAGCTTTCATGTACTGTCCAGCTTCTCTCCTATTTATAAATATGTATATCTAGCATGCGTAGTTAACAATTTTCTCTAATTACTTATATACAATATTTTTAAAATAGTGCAATTTTTTTGTAGTCAGGACTTCTTCTCAGTAGAGTTATGAAGGAGCGCGATGCCCAAATTCAGTTTAAAAAGAATTCAGTCAAATCAGACAAGAAATGGGAGGAACAGGTGAGACTCAACGTGGAAAAAGCTATTAAAGAAGAGCAAGAGAAAGAAGAAAAACAGCGCAGAGAAAGATGTGCCCTTGCTGAAGACCATCTGAAGCAGTATGTATACGTGAGCTTTTATGTGTCTTTTTCATAATGGGTATAGCTTTTCCCCTGATTTTGAAATTAATGTGTGCTGAAATACATGGTTTGAGTTCCAGCACCAACATGTTGGCGCACAACCATCCAATTCCAGGCGATTTGATACCCTTTTCTGGCCTTTTCAAACACTACATAGATGTAGTGCACAGACATACATGAAGACAAAATACATACATACAAATCAAATTAAATTTTAAAAAAAGACAGAAAAACAGGGCAGTGGTGGCATACACCTTTGATCCCAGCACAGATAGGCAGAGATAGATGTATCTCAGTGAGTTCAAGGTCAGCCTGGTCTACAGAGTGATTTCAGGACAGGCAGAATTGTTACACAGAAACCCTGTCTCAAAAAAGACAGAAAATAAAGAGAGCTCAGTGGTAGAGTGCTTGCCCAGCATGCATGAGGTCCTAGGCTCAATTCTCAGCACTGTAAATAAAGAAAAAACAAGACCTTAACTAATTCTGACATTCCTAATATATTAATTAGTTTATTTTAAAAATACAATGCTCATTTGCTAGTCATTATTCTAATAATGAAATATAAGGTACATTGTTTTTTCTTTAGAAGTTTTTAATCTGGGAGAGTAAGGTACAGAATGCATAAACAAATTAGGGTATGATAAATACTTTGGAAAATGTATGTAGAAAGGTGTGTGTAAACACAATGGACGCCTGATTCAGTCTAGAGTAGGTTGGCAGGAGAGATGGCTTCCACTTTAATCCTGGACATTGAGTAGAGTAAGCCATGAAGAGTGGGGTAGACTCGGAACAGATGAGACAGGATGGGAAACGGCCCATAAGTGAGGAGAACCAGGTGGTTTGGGGAGCTTGTGTAAGTACAATGGCTATAGTGTAGAGGACCAAGGGAACATTGCAGAGATGAAGTTATAGCCGGGCGGGGGTGGCGCACGCCTTTATTCCCAGCACTTGGGAGGCAGAGGCAGGTGGATCTCTGTGAGTTTGAGGCCAGTCTACAAGAGCTAGTTCCAGGACAGTTAGAGCTACACAGAGAAACCCTTTCTTGGAAAAACAAACAAACAAAAATCGATAATAAAAATAAGCAAAAATAAAAAAAACCCTTCTGACCCCATACTTAGAAAAGTAAGACATAGAGCAGCATTGTAAACAGTGTCTGGGCGCCAGACCTGGGCAGGCTAATCTGTGGCGCTGGGCCAGCTTGAGAGTGTATCTTGTACTACCACGTGTAATTTCTTGGTTAAAATCTCTGTTTGGGGATTTGTGTCTCCACTATTTCTGCACTGGAGCCCATGAACTTACCCAATCCTCTTACTCAGCTACCTGTCCTGTCTAAAGACAAGGAGCACTTGCCTCTGCTGTCTGGCTGCTTTTCTTCCCAACAGTCGGGTTTGGAGCCAGACAGTACGGGAAGTCCTGGGTTGCTCAGATTGTCTTTGCCACTGCCATTTCGTGTTCTTTTCCAGAAGAGAATTTAATGTCCTCTCACCCCCAGCTTCGAACCTGATTCTTCTCTCTGAAATGTGACCTACTTGTCTGTCTGCTCTTAATTACACTTACGTTTTTTGCTTTAGAATAAAGCAACATGAAGAGGAAGAAGAAAAAAGGAAAAAAAATGAAGAAAAAGATGCTGAGGAGATAAAGCGGCAGAATTTGCTGTATGAAATAGAAATGAAAAAGAAACTAAGCAAGAAACAGGAAGAGATCAATGAAAGCAGGAAACTGTTCTTTGTAAGTTGAAGATGCCATAGTGGATCAGTTATACAGTCAGATGCCTGACTTAGGAACAAGTCTCCAGCGAGCTGTGTTCCTGAGAGACCCCATGCTAGGAGTGATCATGTTCAGTACAGTTCTGTGCGGATGTGATTTCATGCAGGAAAGAAAATAAGACATATTTGAAATGAGTTTCCTTAAAACAAAAACTGTGAGGAACGCATGGGGGTGATGTGTGTTTGGTTTCTGTTGTGATTCTTATGGATGTAATTTATTTGATTTCATGTTTTTATACTTTTCTTTAGCATTTTAAAAAAGTTTTATGTGTGTGGGTGTTTTGTGCCTGCATGTATGTCTGTGCACCACATGTGTGTTGTGCCTGCAGAGCTCAGAAGAGGGCGTTGGGTCCACTGGAACTGGAGATACAGATGGGTGTGAGCCTCCATGTGGGTGCTGGACCCACCAGGGTCCTCTGCAAGAGCAGCTACTGCCTTTTAACCACTGAGCCATCTCGCCAGCCCCAATGTTTTTTTAATTTTTAAGTAATACATGTACAAAGTCAACACATTAAACTCCTAGAGGCAAACATTATTAGATTTGTTTAACTTTTTCGTTTGTTGCTCAAAGGCATTATGTATTATTTTATTTTGTCATTATTTGTATTACATTCACTTATGTGTGTGTATTTGCCTGTATGTGTGTTAATTGTGCATGGGTACAGCACAGGGGTGACTTTTGGGAGTCAGACTGTAAGGCTCAGGTGCCCTGCCTTCTTGAGCCATCTTGCCAGTCCCTATATTTAGTTTTTATATTAGGTCTGATTTGTTAGTGTCAGCCATTCTCTGCCCCTTGTCCTGGCTGTGGAGCATTTGGCTCTCGTCCTCTATAATGCATGTCCATCTCCTGCGCAGTAGTTATCACACTTACGTCATTTTCAGGATTGTGTAAGTATTTGCCTCTGCAGATCCAGGCTATATACCACACTGGCTCTAGTTTATTACATGAAATTTCATTACATGAATTTTCGTTTTGTTTTAACCCTGATTGGATTCAAACTTATGATTCTCCGGCCTTAGTCCTCTCCCTCTATCACACAGATTACAGGTATGCATTACCATGCCTACTGTTACAAATGCTTACTTTAATACCTTGATTTGTTTAGTGACTATATTTTTAAATATTTTAAAATTTCATTTTGATGACTTTTTTTCTATGTAACCAATAAATTTTGCCAAATGTTTACTGATGCTAATTTTCAATATTTGACTAAAGAGTAAACAGTCACCTGTGTTGTTTTTCTTAGAGCGTATCCACAGAGACCCCCTCCATCTCCTTTCCTACAGGGCTGCTTGTTCCCTGGGCCTGCCTGCTGCTTGGCTGTCCTGGGCTTTCCTGGCCACTCGGTGGGCACGGCTCTTACTCCCGACTCTGATGTCTGCTGTTTCCTGTTTACTCTCTCTTGCTGAAGACTATCCTCGAGCATCTTCCTAAAGAAGGGTGCTGGGGAAGCCAGTGGCCTTTTAGTTATTTAGCTAAGTTCTAAAGTTCCACGTCACTGAGATTACAATTTACTTAACCATTTCTGCATTATTGACTACTTATAGATTGTTTCCAATACTTTTGTGTTATTAATGTAAATAAACTTGATATAAAGTGTGTGGACATAAACATCTATTCAAGCTTCTGGTTATGGGGATAAATTTTCAGGAGAGAGCCGGGCGGTGGTGGCGCACACCTTTAATCCCAGCACTCGGAAGGCAGAGGCAGGCGGATCTCTGTGAGTTCGAGGCCAGCCTGGTCTACAAGAGCTAGTTCCAGGACAACCTCTAAAGCTACAGAGAAACCCTGTCTCGAAAAACCAAAAAAAAAAAAAAAATTTCAGGAGGGAAATGACTGGGTGAGAAGCCGTGACCATTTGACAGGCTCTCGGTGGATGTGTTGAAAGGCGTGCTGTGACAAGCCACGTTTCTTTCCTTCAGGATCATATGCACGACAAAAACATCATCCGAGCTGTAGAACAGCAGCAGGAGGAGGAGGAGGAGGAGAAGATCAGAAAGTTTATCAAAGCCAAGAAACGCCTCATACAGATGAGGCAGGACAAGGAAGCTGAAACCAACAGGTAGGATTTAAAAACACTTTTTTGGATTTCTTTACCTTATGAATATGAATGTTTGCCTGCACACTACATCCATGTGTGTACCTGTTGCGTTCCTTGGAACTGAGATTGTGGATTGTGGTGAGCCATCACATGGGTGCTAGGAATCTAACCCGGCTCCTCCTCAGGCGCAATACATGTTCTTAACTGAGCTGTCTGCCCAGCCCCATAGGTAGGATTTTAACATAACATGATTACTAAAGTGCTATCTGAGATTGGTTTTCTTTGGGAATTGAAGTCTCATAGATGACTAGGGTGTTTAGTGACATGATAGTTTCAGTTTGGGGCATGGGAGTTGAGCTGTACCCATGGAATGTTCCAGAACTCTCTGTGGTAGACTATTGAAAACACTGGTATCCTCTAGAAGAAATGCTGAGCTGGACTAGGAGATGTTGGGCTATACATTTCCTTTTCTCATTGCTGTAGCTGAACACCCGACAAAAGACAGCATGGAGGAAGAGTTCATGTTGACTCACAGTTTAGGATATAAATAGCCTGTTATGGCAGAAAGTCATGGTGGCCAGATCTGCTCATGGCTGTGGAGGCAGAAGGATGAGGCTGTTTGTTCACATCCACATGGCCCAGAAAGCAGAGAGAGCTGAATGCTGGCGCAGGGCTCAGTTCATTTTCTCCCTTCCTCTTCATTAGTCCAGTACCCCAGCCCATGAGGGCCTTCCTCTCTCAATCCCATCTGGAAATGACGCACAGATGAGCCCAAATATGTGCCTCACCAGTGTCCTGTCTGTCTGTCTGTATGTCTGTCTAACTTCCTTCCTTTCTTTCTTCTTCTTTTCTTCCTTCCCTCCCTCCCTTCCTCCCTGTCCTTTTCTTGTTTTTATTTTTTTGAGACAAGATCTTTCTACATAGCCCCAACTGTCCTGGATTCTACTTTGTAGGTCAGGCTGGCCGCCAACTCATCCTCCTGCCTCTGCCTACCAAGTGCTGAGATTAAAGGTGTGCGCCACCATAGCCCAGAACTCTTAGCTCTTTAGTAAGTATCACATTTCCATTGAGAATTTTCAAGATCACCTCAGTTAAAAATTGTATCTTCTAGAATAAAACCCAAAAAATACAAAGTGGAAATAAAGAAAAACTGTACACTTTGTTAGTCAGCTTTCCAGTATTGTAGACACTCCTGCTGCTTCAGCCCAAAGAGAGGAAAGTTTTTTTTGGATCCCAGAGTTGGAGGCTTCTGTTCATAGGCAGTTGGCCTTATTGCTTTTGAAACTACGGCCGAGCAGTACACCAGGAAGGCAGTATGCGCTGGGGCCAGCTGAACACCTCCTGTCAGTCAGGAAACTGGTGCTGTCATTGAGATGTGCTGACAAGGGTGGAGTATAATGTAAAACATGTGTTACTGGAGACGTGCCCCTGGGGCTATAGCTTTTGCTAACCCCTCCTTTTTCTGTTTTTTAATTCTTACAATTAGATTATTCGTTTTATTTTACGTGTGAGTGCTTTGCCTGCATATCTGCCTATGTACCACATATGTACTTGGTTCCCGACGAGGTCAGAAGTCAGGGATGGTCGTGAGCCCCCATGTGGGGCCTCTGGAAGGGCAAGAAGCTCTCAGCGACTGAGCTGTCTTTTCACACACCCTGTTCTTTCTTCATACTTCTTCCTGGCTGCCATTTTTCTGCCCTGTTCTGCCATTCGAGTCCCTCCGTGAGCTGGCACCTCTGAAAACACGGGCTGAAGTAAACAATTCGTCCTTTCAAGTTCCTTCCATTAGGCATTCTGTTATAGCAGCGAGAAGACTCCTTCTCAGGGCCTGGGCTGCCACCTTCCACATGTGTTTGCACGCATGTCTCTTTTCCACTTCAGACTCTACTTTCTTTCATGCATTCACAGCATCTTCTTCATAATTCCTCATACAAAGCTTCACAGCCTCTCAGTAAATTAGTGAACTTGTCATAACTAATTAAAATATTTCTGTTTAAGTCTCCTTCCCTCAGTCCTCTAATAAAATGCACTTACCGTATATGATGTACCAGACACGTACTTGGCCCTGGACTAGAAAGAGAATTATCCAGCCCTGACCTCAGAAACTTGACAGGGCCAGGGACATATAAACAGATGAAATCAGCATGTCTATGATTTGGCTCTGGGTGGGATGTAGTGGTAGTGTGAGTTGTTTAGTACTTGGCTAACATGTTAGTTATTTCCAAGGTTTTATTTAAAGAAAGGGGTTTTATAGTGTAAATCCCAGTGCTAGAGCAAGCAGAATAGTCCAACAAAGTATTCCAAAATCTGTTCTGGGCCTCACAAGCTTTTGGTGGTGCAGCCAACCCCAGTGCTGTGGAGGGAATAAGTAGATTCTGAAGGATCACTAGCCAGGCAGTCTAGGCAAAATGTTGAGCTTAAATTCAGAAAAGAGATCTACACCACCCTCCTCCCCCCCAAAAGCCAGGCATGACGATGCACACCTTTCATCCCAGCTCTTGGGAAACAGGTGGGAAAGTCTCTGTAAATTTGAGGCCAGCCTCGTCCACAGCAGTTCCAGGCTAGCCAGGGCTGCATAGTGAAACCTTGTCTCAAAAAAGAAAAATGCTGGGGCTAGAGAAATGGCTCAGCAGTTAAAAGCACTGACTGCTCTTCCAGAATTTCCAGCACCCACATGGTGGTTCACAATCATCTCTATTGGGATCTGATGCCCTCTTCTGGCATAAAGTTATTTATGTAGATAGAGCACTCATATACATAACAAATACATCTTCTAAAAAATAAAATAAAAATGCTGAGAGCTACAGGGAAGACACTGCAAAAATCATCCTCTGGTCTCCACTGTACCCATCCATACACTCATGACCACAGGCATGCATGCACCACACATACACACAAGAACAATATTTTCCTGTGTTATGGAGAATCTTAACACCTTTTTCTTACACAAGTATACATGCATACACTCATGTGATATTTTACACATTGATCACTTGGAAAATTTTAGAATATATGCTACTTATTTCCTTATTTTATTATTATTATATTATTTTATATTATATATTATATTACTATTATATTATTAACTATTTCCTTGTTTAGCTCAATATTAAAACTTTAAAATTAATTTCTATACACACAAATCTATATAGAACTACAAACTTCCTTTTAGTTTTGTACATGACTATATAACACCTCAGATTCCCTACTGAGAGTGTTTTAGCTCTGTTACAGAGCTGTTCTGGATGAACTGGCAAATGTGGTTCTTCTGTTATAGGCTGATGGAAGAGCGGAGAGAAAGAATAAATAACTTCCTAAGTGAACTAATGAAAGAGAAACTTGATACTGAAGATTTGATTATTGCTAGAGATATTGCTGAAGCTGAGGCTGAACTGGAGAGAAGAGAAAAAGAAAAATATGAAAAAAATCAAGCAGAGCTGAAATCAATTGCAGATCATAGAGCCTCTGTGGTAAACAATTCGGTTCCAGTGCATAGTGTTGAGATTTCCCTGCTGTGGCTACTATCTCTTTGCCTCTCTCAAAACAAGCAGAGATTTGAGAGACAGTTTGCAAATTGTATTCCTAAAGTTCTTGAAACATTTTTTTATTTATAAGCTTTATTTTAAAAAAAAAACTTGCAAATAGATAGATCCTACACTGAAGTTAACTAGATGCAAAATCCGTACATCCTGATGAATTTCTATACATTTGTCATGACCATAATGTAGCTCTATATTGGAGTTTACACTTTGACACTGAATTGATTTGTATGCTCTTATCCTCCACCAAAGGCGAAACTCCATGGCAGAGTTAGCACTGAATGAACAGTTGGCTTTGTGTTTTCTTCATGACTCATTAATTGCACCCAGTCCTTCCTTGTCTCCTGTTTAGCTTTTCTTGTTCTCTTTCCTATATGACACACATGTACATTTATTTATTTATACATATACGAATATTCTTTGCTGTGTTCGCATATAGGGAAAATGTGAAGCTTTATTTCTTCGGAGATTGTGTAGCCTCACCTGAAGTTCTACATTCTAAGTACTTCCAATTTCTCGCAAATATTCAGGTCACAGTTGTCTTAGAATACATACAACATATTTTCATCATCCACTCATCTGTTGATGGAAATTAGGTTAAGTCCAATTTTTTTAAAGATTTATTTATTATGTATACAGTGTCTACATGTTTGCCTGCAGGCCAGAAGAGGGCACCAGATCTCACTACAGATTGCTGGGAGCCACCATGTGGTTGCTGGGTATTGAACTCAGGACCTCTAGAAAAGCAGCCAGTGCTCTGAACTGCTGAGCCATCTTTCCAGCCCTTTAATTTTTTGTTATAGTGAATAAAGCAGCTCTAAACATCAGGGTTTAATATTTCTGTGGTATGGTAAGGAGTTTTCTAGATATTTGGCCATAAGTGAAATAGCTGGGTCATATTGTAGTTTTATTTTTACATTTTTGACAAATTTCCAAACAGATTCCCACAGTGACTGTATTCATTTGCACCCTTACCAACAACGAAGAAGGGCTCCTTTCTCTCCACATCCTCTCCAGCATTTATTGATGATGGCCATTTTGACTGGAGTGAAGTAGTATCTTGAAGCCATTTTAATTTGCATTTTCCTGATAGCTAGTGATATTGTAACCCTTTCTTTCTCTTT
>NW_026067899.1:3380503-3382457 GCF_014885135.2 Alexandromys fortis
CCTGTCTTGGAACAAGAGCTAGTTCCAGGACAGGCTCCAAAGTCCAGAGAAACCCTGTCTCAAAATCAAAAAAAAAAAAAAAAGTTTATTTATATGGTACATTACATTTATTGATTTATATATGTTGAATCAACCTTGCCTTTCTGGGATGAAGCCCATTTGGTCATAGTATACAATGTTCTTAATATGTTTCTGAATTTTGTAAGTTGAGAATTTTTGCATCTATGGTCATCTTGGTATTAAGTTCTCTCTTTTATAGTATCTTTACCTTGTTGCAGTATCAGAATAACATTCACTTTGCAGAATTAATTTAATAGGATAACTTCACTTTCTATTTTGTGAAACAAGATGAATTGGTCTGAGGTCATCATTGAAAATTTGATAGAGTGAGCAGTGAATCCATCTGGTTGTAGACTTTTCTTTGAGGGGAAGGTTTTAATAACAGCTTCAATTTCATTGCTTGTAATTGGCCTATTTAAGTTATATCTTCAGGACTTAATTTTGGTATATAATATGCATTTAGAATTTCTTCTGGGTTATCCAGTTTTTCAAAGTGTAAGTTTTCATACTAGTTTCCCTCCCTCCCTCTCTCTGTCCCTCTTTCCTCTTTCCTTCCTTCCTTCCTTTTTTTTTTTTTTTTTAAGAGATAGGGTTTCTCTGTGTATGTTTGTCCTAGAACTCTTTAGACCAGGCTGGCCTCGAACTTACAGAGAGAATCCTCCTCTCTCTGCCTTCCGAGTAGGGGATTAAAGGCGTGCACCACCACTGCCCAGTGGAATTTTATGTTTTAATGCTTGTTTTATGAGATTAGGGCTTCCAATATTTGGTGCACAACAGTTTACAGTAGTTGTCTCTTCTTGATGAATTGTTCCTTTATGTAGTATCCCATTTTAGCTCCTCTAACTAGTTTTTGTTTAAAGCTTACCTGGTCTTATATAAGGATGGCTAAGCCTGCTTATTTACATTTTGTTTGCTTGGTAATTTGTTTTTCATCCTTTGATAATAAGTTTTAGTGTATTTTTCTAACTAAATGTGATTCTTGGAGACAACATATAGTTTGTTCTTGTTTTTTTTTTTAATCCAGTCCATTAGTCTGAGTATTTTCAGTAATGAGTTGAGGCTTGAGGATTTATCATAGAAAGGTTTGTTATTTTGTGTAAATGTTGGATGACATTCTGTTTTGCTGAGCTGCTGATGGTTTTCTTTCTCCCATATTAACTCTGAGGGTTTACTGAGCTGCTGTGTTGGACGTGTTGTTTCTTTCCCTAGTCTGGTTCATCTGTGCTCAGCCTCTTTCATCTTTTCTCCTGGGAGGTGCTCTACTGAGAACTTTCTGTAGTGCTGCCTTGGTTGTCATGAATTGCCTTCATTTCTGTTTGTCTTAAAATACCTTTATCTGGCTCTCATAGTTCCTGATGAAGAGTTTGGAGTAAGACTGGTATTTCTACCTTTCTATGAGTTGATGTTTTTCTCATCCTGCTTTTAGGAATATTTCTATACTTTGTATTTTTGACATCCTGACTATAATACATCATGGAGTTTCTTCTCTGGTCATGTGTAAGTGGAGTGCCATATGCCTTCTGTTTGGATGCCTCCTTCTTTCTGTAAATCTGGAAAGTTTTCTGTTGAAATATGAGCGGCGGGGCTGCTTCCCCAACACCCCGACCGCTTGGCTAGCTTATGCCCGAAATAACAACACACAAACTGTATTCATTTAAAGAACTGCTTGGCCCATGAACTCTAGCCCTTACAGGCTAATTCTCGCACCTGGACTAGCCCATTTCTAATGAAGTGTGTAAGCACCCCAAGGTGCGCTTACCGGGAAGATTCTAGCCTAAGTCCATCGTGTGTTGGAGTTGCCTGGGAGAGCTGAGCATGGCGTCTCTGCTCCCGAGCTGTCGGCTCTCTCTCCGGAAGCAGAGCAGAGTCTGACCTCACTTCCTCTTCCGCCCAG
>NW_026067899.1:3384754-3391655 GCF_014885135.2 Alexandromys fortis
CTTGGCCCATGAACTCTAGCCCTTACAGGCTAATTCTCGCACCTGGACTAGCCCATTTCTAATGAAGTGTGTAAGCACCCCAAGGTGCGCTTACCGGGAAGATTCTAGCCTAAGTCCATCGTGTGTTGGAGTTGCCTGGGAGAGCTGAGCATGGCGTCTCTGCTCCCGAGCTGTCGGCTCTCTCTCCGGAAGCAGAGCAGAGTCTGACCTCACTTCCTCTTCCGCCCAGCATCCTATCCAGTTTATTCTGCCCACCTATCTTTTAACCTATCAGGGCCAGCAGTTTCTTTATTGCTCAGCCAATGAAATCAACAGATTGATATATGACACTCCCACATCAGTTTTCTGCTATGATTTTATTAATTAAAACGTCTATTCCATTTGGTTCTTAACCTCTGCTCCTTCTACACCATGTATTCTCAGGTGTGGTCTCTTGAATGTATCCCAGACATCTTAGAAATAGTTAATGCTCATTAATTTTTTCCATGAATATATTAATGTTTAGATTATTGTCTCAGCTTTGTCTCTAACCTTGAAATTAGTTTTTCTGCATGTGCATATTCTTGTCTGTTAATGATGGCATCTGTTGTTGTATTTATTTAATTGGCCATCCTTCATCTTAAGTATTTCTGTTTGATTGTTTTTTTTTTTAATGTTTCAATCTCCTTGCCAGATTTTTCTTCTACATGTTGAATGTTTGCCTCTAATATAGTTATGTTGACTTTGGAGATTGTCTTGTCAAAGTATTGAATAGATTTCCTTAAGTCATACAACTTTTTATTTGACTTTTTATATGGTCATTAATTCTTTTAACAGTAAGACTGAATTTTTTCTCAAACACTTCTGCTTTCTCTGTAATTTTTGATTCCCTTATTGAAAATGGAAGCTGCTCATTTATTTCCAGGCCACCCAGACCCAAATCATTACACAGAAACTATATTAATTTTAACACTGTTTGGCCAATGACTCATGCATATTTCTAGCCAGCTCTTACATCTTGAATTAACCCAACCCATTTCTTTTAATCTGTGTATTGCCACAAGGCTGTGCTTACTGGGTAAAGTTGTGGCTGGCATTTTTCTCATTTGGCAACTACATGGTGTCTCCTGACTCAGCCCATTCTCTCTCCATATCTCTGTTCAGATTTCCTGCCTGGCTATACTCTGCTAAGTCATTGGCAAAAACAGCTTTATTCATCATCTGGTAAAAGCAGCACATACTCAGAAGTACATCGCACATCACCTTATCAGTTGGTAGGTGATGGGGTATGTGTGGCATATCCCACTGTCGATTTTTTTTTTGTGTTGTTTTTATACATTGGTTGACATGGATTTGTTCTGACTTCCTTCTCTTCTGAGACTATTAGGGTATTCTGTTTTCTGCGAGTCATAGCTCAGCTAGGGGGACTGGTGAAACTTGCTGTGGAATATCAACTGAGTTGCTGAAGTGACCCTTCCTGTCTTGGCTGTGTGACAGCAGGACCAAGGGTAGGGCTGTATACTAAGCAGCACAGTGACTAGCTGGAATCAAAACTTTGGTTGTCCCTTGGATTTTGTGAACATGCTGAAGGCAGGGTATCAAATCAGACCCGGTGAAGCTTGTCTCCTATATTGTAATGTGGTTATAACCACAGGCCCAAAGTAACCTCTGGGGACCACATCAACATAGACTCCAGATTCTGCAGTGGAATCCAGTACCACTGGAACCATGGAAAATCAGAATTCTGCAACCATAATGACCTCAGAGACTCATAGAACCAAGACTCTAGTCTCTCAACGGACCCTGGGCATATTGGAGCTGACCTCTTTGATTAATAGTTACAGGTTACTCTCTGGTCTGCAGACACTGGAGGCCTAGTTGGCCAGTGTGCTCTGGTTGCAGAAAACCAACACTTATTTTTAGAAGATAGAAAGACCATCAGTTACACACAAGGTGTTTTTTAAGGCTATTTTTTTTGTTTACATGTATGGGCTTTTACCTGCATGTACATCTGTGCACCATGTGTGTACCTGAGTGCCCATGAAAGCCAGAAATAGGGCATTGGATCCCCTGGAACTGGATGGATTATGAGATGGCTATGAGCCACCATGTGGGTACTGGGAAACAAACCCAGATCCTCTGGAAGAGCAGCCACTGCTCTTAACTGCTGAGTCATCTCTCTAGTGCCCCCCACCCCGCAAGCTATTTAAGGATGCAAAGTTCTTTTTCAGAACCATCTTAAATACTTATTTAAATGTTTTAAGAGAAGCCACATAAATTACCTGATTGCATTTCTGTATTTCTTAATCTTAGAAATGGATCCCCACATTAGTCCCTGTAAGTCATCCTAACATTCAAATTACATGGCTCAAACATTGTAGCAATTAACACATCAGTATTTCTGTACTCCAAGATCTTGCTTTTCTTGTTCCTTCTTCCTGCTTCTGCTTTTGATCCTCTTTCCACGCAGAGTTTCACTATTGAGCCCAGGCTCCTCTTGAAATCATCATCTTCCTGCCTCAGTGTCCCTATTGTACTGCTGGGGTTATAGACATGCACTACCATATGCAATGTGATTGTTGTCTTTAACCAAAAAGATTGGTCTATATCACTCTCCTTACACTTTCATTAAGTATATCTCTCATAATCAAGAGAATAAAACAAAGCAACCCTGCCACACGCAGTTCCTGGCCTATGTTGCTTCTGCTTCTTTGCTTGAAGCATTCTGAGTTCATTTCTTTTTAATGAGAACTATTGGCTAAAACTGATTACATTTTTTTCCTTTGTCATTAAAAATCTAGATGAAAATTAAAGAGGAAGAAGAAAGGCAAAGACAAATAGAGTCTAAAGAAGAGTTGCTGGCTGTCTTGAAGGCAGACAAGATTTTCCAGGATCTTGAAAAGGAGAAAAAGCTCAAAACCAGCAAAAAGAAACAAGAAATTCAAGATGCTCACGTTCAGCAAATGGTAACTATTCCTACTTTTACAGGAATTTTAAGAGTAAATATGTAATAGAGACTTCACTTTGGTTTTCTTTCTTTTAAGTGGTTTCCTTTTATTGGAGAGGAACAAAAGATCAATGTGGTGTCACAATAAAGCTATATTAAAAATGTGAAGTTAGTTTTAGAATCTCCACTCTGTAGTCCTTTTCTGTGGTGGTTTAGGGATCGATCTAACTGGGGCAATAGGAATGAAGAAACAGACATACATACAGAATAGCAAGGATGGGGGTCATGACCTCTGATGAAGATACGCCAGCACCAGCCTGGAAACTCAGCAAGTTTATTTCACACAGCTGAACCAGGAGACAGGGTTATTATATACAGCTGAGTAGAGTCAGGTTTAGTTCATCTCAGGCTGTAAACACGCAGGAGGAGGAAACTGTGGTCACATTTTCTGAACATGCTGTCAACATGTGCACTTGGACCAGGGGAAGGCTTGGCTGCTCCATGAGGTATTTAGTCCTTGACATGTCTGCGCTCATGTCAGCAATAGTCAGCAATAAACATTCACTCAGGACTTAATTCACTCACCACAGGTCTCATTCTAGGTTTTTTGTTTGTTTTATGTATACATTTTATAACCGCCTTTAGTACTGATTGTATTTATTAAATACTAAAAAAAAAAAAGTGCAGATCGTGGAACAGGCCTTAATGCTCATTGCTTCATTTTTCTCTCACCTTACTTTCTTAGGGCATATTCCAAACACTGCCTTTAGCTAGATTTCCAAACATGATTTTCCCCATCTTTGCAATAATATGCCAGAGACCATGTTGATTGGGATCTTGCAGTCTTCAATTTTGATACAAGGAAATATTAGAAATTTAAATGATTAGAGAATCTGATGTCTAATTATCTCTGTGTAGAATCTTAGAATCTTTTCCAAATAGGTAGTCCTCTTTTCCATCCCTACTGGCAACATGTGTGAGTGCAAGTCACTGCATCCTTCCCAGGCCTTGGCTTTGGCGTCTTGGAATGTTAACTGCTCTGATGGAGGGGCTTGATGTGTCTGCAGTGCACTGCTTCTCATACCCTTGCCAGACATTTATCCGACTTCTTTTGCAGAGTGTCTATTCAAACCTGTTAACCATGATTTTGTTTTCTTTCTGTATATGCAGATAAGTGTGTGTGTGTGTGTGTGTGTGTGTGTGTGTGTGTGTGTGTGTGTACATTCATGTGAAGATCAGAGACAAGCCTTGAGTTTTGCTCCAGAGCCCTTCACATTATTTGACTCAGGGTCTCTCACTGGGATCCACCAATTTGGCTAGGCTGACTACCAAGTCCCAAAGACCTGCCTCACTTTACTGTCCCACAGTTTTAACTTTTGACTTCCAGTCTTACTGAATACTATTTTTTAAGACTAGATATTTTTGTCATCAATTCAACAAACAGAATTTAAACCTTACTTTTAGAACCCAGTAATCATGTGCCTTTCCCTCATAATTTCAACTAGTAGAAATGATTAGATCTTATGTTGAAGTTATAGATCATCAAGATACTTTCATGGATATTAAATATATAAACATATGCAGAAAAACAACTTATGTTTAGAAATTCAGCACTTTTTAAATGTTACAACTAAAAAGTGAAATATGTCAATCAAAATTTCACAGAAAATCCATTAAAAACATCATAAGACGAAGACTTTCTAAAGTATTTGGGAGACTGCCTGTAGTACTTCCTCAGTTCTGAATAAATTTTCATAGATTAATGTCACTCATTGTTCTAACTCCACATTCCTAGGAAATAGAATGTGATCATTTGCATAAAACTTAGGTATTATTCCCTGCTGGCTTAGTTTTATGTTGACTGACAGGAACAATAATTATTTTTATGCCTTTTAACCTACTGGATACCATATATGTAAATTATTGAAAGAAAATTGTAAATTTAGTTGCCTGATTTTTATCTAAATTTTATGCTTGTAATGATTTTGCTTTGTTGTTTGACTGTATGAGTTTAACAAGTTTGATCGATCCATATTTTGAGTATATTCTTAGCATAGAAGAATTCATGAGTTCTTAGCATAGTTGTAAAATACTGAGTTTATAAAATTACAACTACATCTTAATATTATATGGATTTTTTGAAAACTGATGTTTTCACCAATATTAAAATGTATTTTTCTTCCCAATAGGCCATAAATAAATTTAATGCAAAACAATCAAAAGAAGAAGAATTAGATTACTGGAGACTTACTGAAGCCCTTGCAGCTGAGAAGGAGAAAGAATTTCAGAATTATGCCAGAGAAGTAATTGACTCTGAATCTGAATCAACAAAGAAATACACTTACCCTCTGGTAAGAGCTGTACAGGAAGGCGTGGGAGGTGGCCGTGGACCACCCTTCGTAGGCAGGGGTGGGATAAGACCAAGCTATCAGGCAAATGATGCCACTGGTGTCCAGCTCCCTTTTTATAACTCTCAAGGATCAAAGTATAATGATTTTCAGAAGTCGAAGAGGAGGCTGGGTTTTACATGGTAAAGAAGTTTATTTTTATGATTGATAAAATTTATTGTAGCAAGTATAAGCTACAAATATAATGGAATTTTGATAATAAAGCACTCATCTCTATAAAATGTGTTGCCTGATTTGATTCTTTGTAGTATTTCCACTAAGAACACATATAAGATCCAGCATGTGTGCATGTGTGTGTACAGATTCCAGGGACAACCTTCCATGTTGTTTCTTTCATTGCATCCAATGTTTTTAGAAGTCTGCGTCTCTCACTGGCCTGAAACTCAACAAGCAGGCTGTTAGTCCCATGTCCACCTCCTCAGCACTGGGCTTACAAGTGTGCGCCATCACACTGGAGTTTTCCTTAATGTGGGCTCTAGGGATCAGAGTCAGGACTCATTGTATTCAGTGAGCTACCTCAGTCACACAATGTCAACCTCATTTAGAACACGTTCATTAGGAATGAAAACTGTCTACAACCAAGTGTAAAGTGCATCTGCAGGATTGTAAAACTGTGACCTTGTACCCTCTGAGCAGCACCTCCCCATGTCTCCTGCACACAGCTTCTGCTTTGTCTGTCTACCCTAGTTCTGTAAATACAGCCCCACTGTGGATGTCTGTGGACTTCTGTGTTGTCTACCATATTGTCAGTACTTTGTCCTTAAGACTCAGTCAGAGATAGCTCTTTCTTCAACAGAAATTCATGTGCTCATTCGATGTTATTCAGTTCTTAAAGTCCTTCAGAATTTCATTGTTACTATTATGATTACTATAGTTTGAATTTCTCTGTGGTTTATTGAGTATAGTTCCTAGACATGAAATTATTTAAAATAATCCTAAATGTAGTTTTGTCAACTTGATACTCAAGTTCGTTGGAAGTTTTAGGAATTGTGGTAAAAAATAAAATAGAATATGAGCTACCGTTTTAGCCACTTCTAAGTATGACTTAATAGTGTTAAGTATATTTATGCCCAGGGCAGTGGTGGTGCATGCCATTAATCCCAGCACTCAGGAAGAAGAGACGGGAATCTCTGTGAGTTAGAGGTTAGTCTGGCCTACAGAGTGAGTTCCAGGACATCCGGAGCTATACAGAGAAACCCAGTCTCGAAAAACAGAACAACAAAAAAGTGTTAAGTATATTTATATTGATATGCAATTTCTGGACTTTTTCATTCTTTACAACTGAAACTCCATACCCACGTAGTGTGCTCCATCCCTCCTTCCCTCAACTCTGTGAACAATTTAAATAATGTTTAGGGAAAATATCCAATTACTGAAATTCAAAGGCAAGGTAATATATGCCCAATACATAATACAAACCACAGAACAATGTTTTTCTCTATATATTAAAAAAATACAGGGCTGGAGAGGTGGCTCAGAGGTTAAGAGCACTGACTGCTCTTCCTGAGTTCAATTCCCAGCAACCACATGGTGGCTCACAACCATCTGTAATGAGATCTGGTGTCCT
>NW_026067899.1:3392626-3401419 GCF_014885135.2 Alexandromys fortis
TATTAAAACTTGCTAAAAGTTACTAAACTGAACCATTATGCTTAAACATCTGAGCTAGAATTTAGACTTGGAAATCACTACTGCTCATTAAATCCTATTTTTTGTTTACGTTTTGGGAAAGTACTGTGCACCTAAGACACCTGCAGGGATCAGCTCTCTCCTTGCACCGTGTGGATCCCAGAAATTCAGCTCAAATTACTAGGTTTGGCAGCAATCACCTTTACTCACTGCGCCCCCTTTTTTTGTTTTGTTTTGTTTTTTGAGACAGGGTTTCTCTGTGGTTTTGGAGCCTGTTCTGGAACTAGCTCTTGTAGACCAGGCTGGTCTCGAACTCACAGAGATCGGCCTGCCTCTGCCTCCCGAGTGCTGGGATTAAAGGCGTGCGCCACCACCGCCCGGCTCACGTGCCATCTTAAAACCCTGCAATTCTTAGGGTCTCAGTATTCAGCCCTTGGCTGGCCTCGAATTCAGACATCCACTTGCTTCTGCCTCCCAAGTCCTGGACTTAAAAGTGTGAGTGAGCCACTATGTCCAATAAATTCTTAAAGATCCATTTTGCCTTCGAGACCAGCCTGGTCTACAAGAGCTAGTTCTAGGACAGGCTCCAAAACCAAAAAAAAACCCTTCCTCAAAAAAAAAAAAAAAAAAAAAAAAAAGATCCATTTTGCCAATTACCTGTTTTTCTCAAAATACAAATGACTTTGCATTTCTATTATATGGTATTTTATAGGCTGATTGTCATCTCATTTTTAATAAGAAGCTAACAATTAAAAAATGATTCTGAATTGTTTATTATAGTATACTTTATTTAATACAATGTTAACTATAAAAGTTAATACAGTTTTGAAGTTTAAATTTTGTAAAATGCAGTTTGCAGGAAACAGTCCAACATTTACTAGACTAATGCTAAGAGAAGCAGCATTTGTAAACTAATTTTACAATCGAGGAAACAAGTTTTCTAAATTCCATTAAAAAAATATACATCACAGTGACTTTGGAGCTAGGAAAAGAAGTGCATTAACTTAATTATGCTTTCCCCTTCCACAGAGAACAGTCACGACTTACGATCCCATAGAAATACCCAATTTATTTATCAATCTTTCAAAAATACTATAAACACACGAGGCATGTGGGGGAATCAGAGAATACAGAGCATGTGCTTTTAGTAACATGGAATTGTCTAGGAAGAGAAATAAAAGCAAACAGAAACAAACCAGTACCTTCACACCCTCTGGCACTGGGGGAAAAAGGAAGTGAACAGAGCCCTCAACACTTCCCTCTGTGGCCTGGACAGCCTTCTTGTTTTTAGAGTGATTTGTTGTTTGTCACATAGCAGGCGAATCCCTTCAAGGCAGCTGAGAACCCCACTGCAGGCAGTGATGGCAATCAGCACTTGCCATATACTTTATTTTGTATAAAAAGAATTAGTTTAAAAAAAAATTTAACAATGAAAGTTTATCAAACTACACAGTTTGCCAACTATAAATGCATAAATCATACAAGGAATACTTACAGCGAATAGAAACAAAAGACACAACAATGCTCATTTAGTTCTTTGTATCAATCAAGTCTAAGTCCCTTCTGGGGAATGAGAAACCCAACCCATTTCTACAGAGACCTGTTGTACAAAGTTCTGTGATTAAAACTACCACCACGTGGAACAGATACGACCAATCACAATCATACCAACTGCTCAAAATACGCACGAGAAAGTTAATGAGACTCATCAGTTAATACTATTACCCCAAATGCCAGAAACCCAGCACGTGCCTATCCAGAACATGAAGCAGTCTTCGTGTTTAGCTTAACACCTTCCACTAGGAAACAAGAGGCAAAGGCCACCTGGCAGAGCCAGTGAGTATCTGGACCACACTGGGGCAAACAAAGAGCTGACGGATTAATTCTTGACAAATTCTAAAGGTTCCAATTAAGTGATTTAAAAGAAACTAGTTCTAAGTCAATGTTTTAAAACAACCAGTAGCTTCCTTCCTGACACAAATCTATTGTGGGTATCTGTTCGGAGACATTCTGATCCATTGGCACTACCCAATCAGAACCAGCTATGATGCAAAACCTATCTTTACTTTCACTTACAATCTCTTTGTAGTGTTCATTTCTGTAATAGTTTACCCAGAAAAATAATTCAAACAATAATCACTGAAGTCTTACATAGTGAAACAATTTCCTCAGCTTTGTAATCAAGCAATAAAAACAAGTTAAACTACTTTTAAAAGCTATAAAGACAAAATTACAAATTAACTATAAATTCAAGTATTTCTATAAAGCCAACTGATTGGAAAACAAAAAAGGAAATAGTTTTGGGAAAACAATGTGTAAGAACTAAAAATCTACTAGCACAACTACTAAAACAAGGGCTTGCGCTTTGTGCAATCAGATTAACTGTGAATCTTGAGGTACAATTAATGATAGTTAAGTAGTTTTCTAAATGCTCTTTATATTCTGAAAATAAAGTCTAGATGATTGTCTTCTCAACTCATATCTGTTCTATTGAAAAAAAAATTACAAAGCAGGGGTGGGGGAACCCATAAATAAATGCTCTGCACGGAGCCGTTCTTTTTTTTCTTTTTTGCTCCTTGATCTCTCTTTCTTTCGGAGCAATTCTTTTGATAACCTAAACAGCATGTTACAGACATTACTAATTTTCTCCCATGTCTTTTTTTGTTTTGTTTTTAAAGAACTGGAAAGTCCTTGTGTGTGTGTGTGTATGTATGTATGTATGTATGTATATACATACAGACAAAAGCTCTAGGATCAGGGAAAAAAAGTATTTTTACTTAGTATGCATTTTAAAATGTTAGGAAAAATTCTCTTCTTAAAGATTAGATAGTTGGGGATGTATTTTAAAACACAACTGAATTTAAGACATAATCAACTCATTTTCAGACATGTAACATACATATATATACTAATTCTTCCCATCAGGAGAAACAATTTGTAAAGATGCCACCATGGGTATTTGTTTCAGAATATTCCAAAGAGCTTCAAAATCACCGCACGCTTCATTCTCTACCAGCTACACTGCTAGTATCTTACTGGAATAACAATGGGAAGTATATTAGGCATCGCTTTATTCAGTACAAATAGCACTGAGTAGCTACTGGGTTTACCAAGAAGCTACCTTGGTAAGAGTTGACACTATACTGACAAATATTAAAGTACAAGACTTTCTTTTTTTTTTAATAAATCATTTTTTAAATATTTATTTATTATGCATACAATATTCTGTCTGTGTGTATGTCTGAAGGCCAGAAGAGGGCACCAGACCTCATTACAGATGGTTGTGAGCCACCATGTGGTTGCTGGGAATTGAACTCAGGACCTTTGGAAGAACAGGCAATGCTATTAACCACTGAGCCATCTCTCCAGCCCCCAGTACGAGACTTTCTAAAGACTACTATTAATTGGAGTTTTGAAATGCTTTTCAAATGAGGCAGGTTTTGTGTTTGCCGGATGTTCAATGTTTTATTTAGAAGAATATTACAGAATAAAAGGCCACACATCACAAAAAATAGCAAAATACAACACACAAAATTCTGAATGGACTTTGGATATGTTTAGTGTTTATCTCTGTAAGGTATCATATTTTGCAACTTTCTACTCTACTCTATATGGCAATGTTATACATGCCAAGATAAAATTATGTTAACAGTAAAGTGGTCTAAAGCCATCTGAACAAAAAGAAACCAGAGTCACAAACATGCTGCAGCCTATCGTGGTACATACACAGAAAGATGCATCTTCTTGACATTTCATAGTCACAGCTATGAGAATTAGAGAAGTTAGTCCAAGTTTAAGAAAACCCAAACCATGCAGAATTAACACTCAATGTGATATAGGCTAGTAGCCAAAATAGTGAAATCTTATTTCCAATACTAATGCTTTTTAGAATCAGTCTAGCTTAAGTACCTACACAAGTAGTATGTTTTAATGAGAAATGTATTTTTTAAATTGTTAGAAAAAGGTAATAACATGTTCTTAAAAAGCAACAATTTCAGTTCTTCACACCAAAAGCAACAAGAATTGAAAACATAGCCTGATCTTCCAAGGTATAATTTCTGTCAAATGCTGTATAACAGCAACTCAAGCTCAACCAGCACCTAAACTGAAAACAGCATTCATCTCATTTTGATAGCTCAGAGACATGGACAGTACTAAGGAACACGCTACAGCTAGAATTGTAAAGTATAAGGTATAAAGCACAAGGAAAGTAAGTAAAGTACAAATAACTGTAAAATCAAGTGATGATTTACAATCCCATAAAGATCCTGCTTCTGTGTAATTGAAAGAAATTGCTGTAAGCCTATTATAAATGCAAAACAAAAACTGTACAAAACTTCTTCTAGTGGTTTATCAAGGGATTTTTATTAAAAAGCAAACTTGTCTAACAACGTACTGCAACCAACAGATAAGCTTGTTTCCAAATGGCTGATTAAGCAAAGTAGGCTGCTATTGACTAATTGTTGCAACCCAAAATGAATACATAAAATAGTTTAACATAGCACACAATATTACACCAAAGTGGTTTGTTTTCATTTCAAGTTTATTAAAACTTTGCAGTACAAATTATCCAGGTAGCAGATTATCAAAAGATCACCAACTCAATGAAGTCCACATAAAAAAAAAAAGGGGGTGGGGGGAGACAAACATAAAAACCCCAAAACAATGAGAACAACAACAACAACAACAAAAAAGAGATATAACAGTTAAGTCTCGAAAACTTAAAATTTGAGATAGGGAGGAAATAAGTGTACACAACTCACTCATCCACTTTTGTCTTCATCTGTTCCGGGGCTTGACTCATGATCACACTTTTTATTTTTATCATGTACATGGTCATTTTCTTGACCCTTTGATTTTTGGTTTTCTTTTTCCACTGGAGATCTGGTCTTCTCGTCCTCCTGACTTTTCAACTCATTGTCCTGACTGCTCTGTTTTGGTTTTGACACTACTGGACTTTGATCTCTATCCGCCTTTTTTTCCCTGTTATTACTTGAACTATTATGATCACGGTTTTTAGAGTACATTCTTTTTTCACCCTCAGAATTTTCTTTTCTGTGTGAACTTTTACTTTCTTGGCCTCTGTATTTTTCTTTGTTTCGGCTTTGACTTTCTTCTCTTTCTGAGCTCCGGGAATCCCTCCTTCTCCTCCTCCTGTCTTTACTTCTTGATCGTCCTGGAGTTCTTCGATCCCGGCTCCGTGACCTTCCTCTTCTCCTATACTCCTGTTCTCTGTACCTGTGGTACTCCTTGCTTCTGCTGCGATCTCTGTCATGGCTTCTAGAGCGCACTCTTCTGCTCCTGTCCCTGCTTCTGCTTCGCTCCCTCGTTCTACTGTTGTAACTGTGTTTACTTTTAGTTAGGTCGCGTTCTCTACTCCTAGACTGTGCACGTCTATCCTTTTCTTTACTTTTGCTATGATCATGCTCATTGCTTTTTGATTCTACCTGTTTAGAATTCTCCTTGCTTCTACTCCTTTCCTGGTCTTTCCCTTTAGAATCCAACTGTTTTTCTTTTTCTTTAATAGTCTCATGATCCCTGTCTTTACTTCTTGACCTCATCCTCTTGTCTTCGTGTCTGTTATGCTTTGATTCTCTTTCCTTACTCTTGGATCTCTCTTTGCTCTTACTCCTACTTTTTGATTTGCCTCTTTTCTTCACTTTGTTTTTATTATATTTATCATCTTTTTCTGAATTTCTTCTGATCTCTCTCTCTTTGCTTTCAGATTTATGGTCTTTAACTTTCTTTTCCTTTTCTATTTTTCTGTTTGGACTCTCAGACATGTGTCTGTGATCGGTTACTTTTTTCTCTTTTACTCTAACTGGGCTCCTCTGATTTTCTTTTACTTCATTTAACTCGCTCCTAAAAAGTAAAGGAAGAAAAGATATTTGGAAATATTAGGAAAAGAACAGCATAATTATAAGCTACAATGCTACTGTGCTTTCTGTACAGTATAGAGAAATAAAAGTGCTCCTAATAAAGTATTTGTACAGAAAAATAAAAAAAAAAAATCAATCATGGGCTGGAGAGATGGCTCAGAGGTTAAGAGCACACTGACTGCTCTTCCAGAGGTCCTGAGTTCAATTCCCAGCAACCACATGGTGGCTCACAACCATCTGTACTGAGATCTGGCACCCTCCTCTGGGGTGCGGGCATACATCGAGGCAGAATGTTGTATACATAATAAATAAATCTTTAAAAAAAATCAATCATTTGAAATAACATTTAAATCTTACTTATCCCCTTTGATCCATCTTTCACCACTCGACACCCTCATTCTTTGAGCTCTCTGCATTTCTTGTCTCCAATGTGGAGGAGTCTCACTTCGTCTGAAACGATCCCTTGATCTGGATCTGGAAGGAGTTCGATAACGCTTAAGAAAATAAAAGGGGAAAAAAAGACCATATAAAAATTTAAGCGACACCATAGCTAAGATACATACTTATTTCTAGGTTGAAATAAAATGAATGAGGTTTCTCTGCTTTCTGAAATTGATAAAATTATGAATGAGGCAGTGGAGGTGCACACCTTTAATCCTAGCACTTGGGAGGCAGAGGCAGACAGACCTCTGTGAGTTTGAGGCCAGCCTGGTATACAGACTGAGTTCTAGGACAAGTCAGGACTGTTCCACAGAGAAACCCTGTCTCGAAAAACAAAAACAAAACAAATTAGGAATGTGTAAGAATGTGTGCTTAGTATACATCAGACTCTACAATCCAATCCTGAGCATAATCAACTGTCTCAGCTTTCAGGAAGAAAACAGGCCTGAAATCGTCTTACCAAAATTCTAAGTCAGAAACATTACCGCATCTTGCTAGGAACAGTCCCGCTCATGTAGTGCTAGAATACTTGGTATAATAACTACTACAAATTCCCAAGTTCCTATTTGAATGTTACTTTCGAAAGCAAATATCATGAGAAGTAGAATAATCACAAAAGTCCCCCTTTACAACCAACATTTACTCAGTTCTTTCAATGGCTAACCACATTACCAAAGAAATAACAGTGATCCAAGATATAGCAGATTTTGACCTCTGGGAACTTATAGAGTAACAGGAACAAATTAATGGATACATAATCACATACGTAAAACTACAACAGAATGATTATAGAAGGAGAAATGGTGCTTAAATAATCAAAAAGAGACCTGACACAGTTATAGGAATGTGATCATGTAAAATAATAAAACCTGAAAATGAAGGAATGTTTTTGCTAAGTTACCTAGTATGAAGATGAAACAACACATGGAAGATTATAAAAAAAAGCTCTATACTAAAAGTTCTGGGACAGAAACAAACAGCATTATTTTAGAAATGATCACAAGACAGGTGAAGTACAGCTGAAGACAACAATTCCAAGAGAAAGTAAACCTAGATCATACTGATAAAGTAAACAAGGGTCGATTCTGTGAGGACTCAGCCTGTGGTTGACTAGTTTTTATTTATCCCAAAGTCAGAAACAGACTTGCCCAATGCTCAAAGTGCTAGAAGAGATTAAACTTAAGGCCTTCTGCATACTAGGCAAATACGCTACCACTGGAGCTACACCACAGCCCAGATGTGCACTTTCTGACTACCCTGACTTGATTAAATACACCATATGCCTTTTCCACTTCTGCCTCTTCATGATCACCTGGTAGGAATACTCAGAAACCAAAAAACATGCTTTTTGATTGAACTACTTTCTTTCTTTTTTTCCCCCGAGACAGGGTATCTCTGTAGCTTTGGAGCCTGTCCTGGAACTAGCTCCTGTAGACCAGGCTGGCCTTGAACTCACAGAGATCCGCCTGCCTCTGCCTCCAGTGCTGGGATTAAAGGTGTGCGCCACCACAGCCTGGCTGATTTAATTACTTTCATAGCTTATACTTGTGATAAGTATTTTGTAGTTCTAATTTCTAAAACAACTAATATTGATGAATATAACTCACATGAACAAAAGTACTTTAGGATCTGCAATCATTTAAGGTTTAAGTTTAAACCAGTACTGATGAATAAAACAAAAACAAACCTACCAAATACAAGTTTGGAAGCCATTTATATATGAGACAGCATTATGAGTAAAGTTTTATAGAAGTGCATGCATGCAAGAGTAGGGAGGAAAAGAAATGACAGGTGCTGGCATAAAAAGTTATATAAAATACAAAAGAAAGGATAATGACAATGATTTTGGGCTTTAGGGTGAAACAGGCAAACAGGTGGTGGTCCTAGTCACTGTGAACAACAGCCCAAAGAGACACAAGATCAGAAGAGTAAATGCTTATGCTGAGATTTCTTGATGGTAAGTTTGAGGTGCTTGTAAGGCAAATAGACCTTTGGTGCCATGAATTATGAATTCATGGAACTATGAATTATCTGCCACCCATGAGACTAAAGAGCCTGTCCAAGAAGTATGCATTTTAAAATGAGCTAGAGCCCTGACACTAATTTATAAAGGTCATGCACATGTAATTCAAATTTAAGATAGATTGGCTTGAGAGATAGGAAAAGACAAGATTAAAACATTATGGAAAGAATATTAGAAGGTGAGATTAAGTAATGGACTTTGTAAATTGAACTAACCAGACAAGAGGTGCTGTTTTCAACAGACTACAAAAGCGAGGGGGAGGGGGAACTGGGTAAGAAGCAAAGATTTAAGATATAAAGTACAGACAAGCTTCTAAAAAAGTTTTGAAAGAAGTTATTTAAATTCAAATGGGAAAATTTATAGTTAAAAAAAAGACAGAAGCCGGGCGGTGGTGGCGCACGCCTTTAATCCCAGCACTCGGGAGGCAGAGGC
>NW_026067899.1:3401606-3453647 GCF_014885135.2 Alexandromys fortis
GAAACAAAGAAAAATGCAAGAATCAATTTTTACTTGAGAGAGAGAAAGAGAGAGAGAGAGAGAGAGGAAGGAAGGAAATATGGAGGGAGGAAAGGAGGAAGGAGGGAGAAAGGAAGGAGAAAAGAAGAAAGAAATGCAACTATCAATTTTTAGTTTTTGGCAAGAATAGACATATGATGGGTAAGAATTACCAAATGTCAAAAAGACCCTTAATGTTCTGATTTCATTTTAATGTTATGCATTTCTGAGACAGGGTCTCATGCTGCATCCCAAGTTGGCCTGGAATTCACTATGCAGAGCAGGCTGGCCTCAAACACATAGTAGTTTTCCTGCCTTAGTTTTCTAAGGTATAAGCCACCACACCCATCTCAATCCTGTTTTAAAATATGTATATTTATAATCTTTTTTAATTTAGAAGTACCAAGATATAAAAGTTACTGTAAGAAAGATATAATTCAAAACATGCATTTCTTCTATAGTTTTAGTAACTTAAATAGTAAAATGGCACTTAACTATATTTTTAAAACATTCAATTCCTTTTCCCTTGTCGTGCTAGAGATCTGAAACTCAGCATCGTAAACATGTTCTGCAAGCACTCCAGCACTGAGCACTCTAAATTCTAAGAATGGTAAATGCAGTATTAACATTTTTGACAAAGAATCACCTACCCTTGGTCCTCTTCCTTTAATTTTCCTGCCGGACCTAGTAACTAAGAATCGTCGCTGGTATGAAGCAGGCTGGGAGTTAGGTGGATTACTAGAAGCAAGCAAAGGGAAATATATTACTTTTATAAAAAGGAAATCCTGAAAATATAGCTTTACTTATCTAAATGAATATATTTAATATATAACTGAAAATGCTATCAGATCCCAGTAAGCATTACCACCCTGAACGTTAATGTTCTTGGAAACAAACAATTATTAGTAAAGTGAAACTAATTTGATAGTGCTAAGGAAACTAATATATAATATCACAGAGGAGTTCCAAAAGAGAAAGAGAGAAAGTAAGACTATCTTATTCCAAAATGCTTTAAAATCTCCTATGAGCAGTTGTACATTAGTAAGATAACTTTGGAGAAATTAAACAACGTAAATCAGGCAGAGACAAGTTGGTCTGAATTGGTCAAATATTACAGTTCTGTGAAACTGAACTGATTTTAAATTATATATAAAATTAGCTCATTATAGTATCCATGTAAGTGATACTTGAAAGGTTAAACTTTAGTCATTCAAATAGTTTTTCTTTAACCTTTGTTTCCTTAAAATCAGTCAGCACTCGGGAGGCAGAGGCAGGCAGATCTCTGAGTACAAGGGCAGCCTGCTATACAGAGTAAGTTCCAGGACAGCCAGGACTGTTACATAGAGAAAACCTGTCTTGAAAAACCAAAACAAACAAAAATTCTCTTCCTAACTAGTAAAAAAAAAACTCAATCAATCAAAATTATCTCAGCTTCCAAACTTTTATTTTTGTATACTATGAAAAGCATGGCAAATTTTTGTACCATACTTGGAATTTTGTTATTTTAAAATTGTATTACTCATCATGATTAAAAAAGATTTCAATTTTTTAAAATTTTTACATCTAATTATTTAAATGACTCATAAACACCAATAGAACTGGTAACAATAAGAGATTTATGTAGAAAAATATTCAAAATACCTGAACTTCCCAACGAAAGTATAAAGTCAGTATAAATTACAGAATAAAGTCAGTATAAATTACAGAATAAAGTCAGGTTAAAAAATAAGACTTTCCCCTTTAGACAGATTTCTAAAACAAGGTTAATTCTTCTTTTTCAGTGTGTGTGTGTCAATGCACGTGCATGTAAATTCAGTTGCACCCATTTGTGTGGGTAGGTCTGAGGTCAACCTTGGGTCATTCCCTAGGAGACATTCAACTTGTTTTTTGAAACAGGGTCTCTAATTGACCAGCAGTTTAGCAGGTATGCTAAGCTGATTGGTAAGCAAAACCCAAGGGTTCATCCACCTTTACCTCCCCAGAACTGGGATCAAGCATGCTTCTGTAACCAGGTTTTTTTGCAGAGGTGTCAGTAACGACACTAAGGTTCTCCACAATACAGGAGTACATTCTCTCTTTAAACCAGAAAGGCCCAGGGGAAAACACACAACCACTCTCGTTCTCTCTGTTCCTTCCTTTTCCTTGTCAACAGCTTCAGGAAAAGTCTTTACTTGTAGAACTTGTTTCCTCAAAAATCTACTGGTAACTGGAGTCTTTTTTTTTTTTTTTTAAGAGATTTATGTATGTATTTAGCAAAAAATGAGCTTTGCTAGCATCTTTTTTTCCTAATTAAAAGAGGATTTCATTGGGATAAGGCCACCATTACAATACTGTCAAAAAAGAAAACTTGTATGGTCCTATATAACAATATTATAAAATAGACACATTCACATACCACTCTCTTTCCCTTTCTCTCTCTCTGTTTTTTCTCTCCTTGTCATCAGCTTTAGGAGGACTTTTTCTCATTAGGAATCTATTTTCTGGTATAGGAGGGATCTCTTCTGGACGGACGGTAGAATGGGGCTGCGCATCAAGATTTTCCGCTTCACTTTCACTAGATGGGCTTAACAGGTAAAATCAAAGTAAGTTACATTTGGCTATTATGAACCTACCTAAAATTTCCAGCTGTTAGCATTCTTCTCTTTTTGAATTACATTTTCAGTTAGTGTGTGTATAAGCATGCATGCCATGGCACCCTTTCACTCTGAGAGTCCAGGATAAACTCAGGTCAACAGGCTTGGGGGCAAATGCCTTTACATGCTGAGCCATCTCATCAGCCCAGCAGTTCTTTAATATCAGAATATGTACATCTGCCCCTTTTAAAGATGTCATCATGTGGCAAAAATAAATAAAATTCTTCCTCATTCCCCAACAAATCAACCAGCCAACTCAACTAAACAAAAATCCATTTGCTATCAAACTCTATCTTTCTAAAAGAAAGATCTAAACTATGAGACCCTGTAGGCAATATATTCTGATAAATTTAAAATACAGGGTAGGGCTGGCGATGTGGTTCAGTGGTGGAAAGCACTGGCTGCTCTTCCACAGGGCACAGGTTCAATAGGCAGTACCCACATGGCAGCTCATAACCATCTAACTCTAGTTCCAGGGGATCTGATCCCCTCTTCTGACATTCATGGGCACAGCATGCAAACACCTACAGACAAAAAACAAAATTTTTTACATAAAATAATACAGGCTAAGGAAATCAGTCACTTTAGAGATAAGAGGTATAATTAAGTTTTAATACAAACACATTTCAAACAAAGCAGAAAATAAAATAGTGACTGAATCACCTGCTCTCAATCCATATATACACTGCTCTCAGGGCAGAGAGATAAACAGGACCTGTATATGTACTGCTACAAAATAAGGGACATACCACTGGTTTACTGCAATTCAAAACTGTCTCACAAATCTCTTCAGAATAAAAAATCCAAACCCAGAATGATGTTGTGCACCTGCAACTATTGCTACTTGGGAAGATGTAGTGTAACAGTATCCTCTGAGATTCAAACATTCCATCCTGCAGGAAGCTCCTTAAGCAGGAAAGTAACCACCAACTCAAAATAGCTTCAGGAAGTCTCTGAAACTAACAAGATTGACTGGGCCCTCCCTGCATAAGTAAGCAGAGCCTTGCTGCAAAGAAGACTCTGAGAACAAAGACAAACTACAAAAGATTCTCAGACCATACCTGCTGCCAGAAGCAGCAAAAACTGGCCGAGAGGCCTAGAAGAGGTTTAGATCAACTGAGGCACCTGACCTGGAAAAGACACTCTCCATCGCTGAGCAGCCTGCAGGCTGTGCAGTGCTTCACATTCCCAGCTTTGTGAGCTGTCACCCATGCTGGGGTGGGTTCTGGTGATATGGCTGTCTTTGAGTAATTTCTGCTTCTGTAAGTACCCTCAATACCACTCACAAATTCACCAGTTGGACTCTGGCCTGTTGTGGCCCCTTATCTGGGTGATTAAAGGTATGTGCAAGCATGTGCGTTGCATCTCCCCAGGAAAAGTACTTTCCCACAACAGTGTGAGAGGGTAAAAGGACTATGAATTTGAGGCCAGACTAAAATAAAAAATAAAAGCCCTGTAACAAAAAACCAAATGCTTCATTCCACTGGGAGAACATAAAATTAACTGAGCACTTTTGTTGCACGATTTCATGACACTGGTATAAAATCTATTTTAATGCTCTTATATAAATTAACTTAAAATCTTTATAGGCAATATTAGCATTGTAAAGACCTCTTCTTGCTTTTCTTTCGCTTCTTCTTTTCCTTCTTATGTTTTCGGGAGTTCTTCCTATGTTTCTTTTTTCTTTTACGGGATTTTTCTTCAGAAGCGCTTTCAGAATCCGAAGAATCCGAGGAGGACTGAGAATCACTTGAGCTGTCTGAATCACTGGATGATGACGACGATGATGACTTATGCCTTTTCTTTTCTTCTTTCTTAACTTTAAAAACAAAAAGATTCCACTGAATAATTTTTAGGCACACTTACTTAAAAACAAAACAAAACAAAAGAGACACTACGTAGCCCTAGCTGTTCTGGAACTCACTATGTATATCAGGCTGTACCTCTACCTCTGTACTGGGATTAAAGGTGTGTGCCATTACACCTGGCTAGGTAATCAATTTTTTGAAACTTACTTTGTTATCGTTATCATGTGCTATGATGTGTGTGCCATGGTGAGAGGACAATTTTGCTGAGTTCCACTTTTAGGTAGATTCAGGGACTGAACTTAGGTCACAAGGCTTATATGGCAAGCACCTTTACCCGCTGAGACATCTTGTCAGCTCAGGAAATGATTTTGTTTTTCAAGACAGGGTTTCTCTGTGGTTTTGGTTCCTGTCCTAGAACTAGCTCTTGTAGGCCAGGCTGGTCTCGAACTCACAGAGATCTGCCTGCCTCTGCTTCCCAAGTCCGCCACCACTGTCTGGCAGGAAATAATTTTTTTTAAAGTTTCTGAAAACTTGGAAGCTTTAAAGAACATATTAACCTAAGTAAAGCTTTCAGTTAAGTTATCATATATACTGCATATGAACTTTTCAATAGGTACAATATGACCCATTTAAAGCTGTGCTAATTCAGACTAGGATGTGTTGTGGAATATTTAAGTATGTAAAGATGTGTTACATTTGGTTTTGCTACACTTAAATTAACGATAGAAGAATGTGTTACATTTGTTTATGCTGCATTTAATTAGAAAAGATGCTCTATTCCACCTAACTGAGTAAGGCACTTGATTGGTCTAATAAAAAGCTGAATGGCCAATAGGTAGGCAGAAGAGGAATAGGCTGTGCTGGCAGAGAGAATATACAGGAGGAAAAAAATCTAGACTTAGAAAGAATGAGAGAAGAGAGGAGAGAAGGGGGGGGGGAGTTAAAGAGGGAGATGCACATGGCTAACCAGGCAGCTCACAGCCAGCAGACACCGAGTAGGACGTGCAGAAAGAAACGTTAAAAAAACAGTCAGAGGCAAAAGGTAGATTAAAAATAAATAGGTTAACTTAAGTTAAAAGAGCTAGCCAGAAACAGCCTAAGCTAGGCCGAGAATTCAAAGGCAATAATAAGTCTTTGTGTCATGATTTGGGATCTGGTTGGTGACCTAAAACAAAAACCCTGGTACAAGGATGGATTTGAAAATAAGTACTCAGGCCAGAAATGGGTCAAACACATACATAAGGGGGAATTTCAATAAATTAGCAAACATTAAATAAATACTTAAATCCATTAGTACACGGTGGCATTGATAAATTAAAATATAAATAAATCATTCAGCCTTTCCAATATGATTTCTATCAATTAACAAAGGGATGCTGCTCTTTATCTGAACAGCTCCAGGAGTAAGTGACGAAGGAACTATTGTTTTCTTTTTTTTTTTAAATATTTATTTACTTATTATGTATACAATATTCTGTCTGTGTGTATGCCTGCAGGCCAGAAGAGGGCATCAGACTTCATTACAGATGGTTGTGAGCCACCATGTGGTTGCTGGGAATTGAACTCAGGACCTTTGGAAGAGCAGGCAATGCTCTTAACCTCTGAGCCATCTCTCCAGCCCCCAAAGGAACTATTGTTAAGAGTATCTTTTGGCAACTCCTAATGAGGCACTGAATGAACACCAATTGCAGAGCAGGGAGAAATCAACCCTGTGTGACTTCTAGTCTCATAAAAAAAACAACAACAAAAAACAAACCTGGGGGAGGGAGGGCATGACACAAAACAAAGCTGAACCTAATCAGTTTTCTAGGTTGACACAGAAACACAAAACCATGTAAAGTACACTTAGAAGAAATATTACATGAAAAATTGAAAGCTCCTGCCCTCAAATGAGCCTACATCTCAACTTCCCAAGTAATTGGGACTACAGTTATGCCTGCCACAAACTAACAACAAAAAAAATCCAGTCTTTACAACCAATCTCAATGTTCAAACCTTATTTAAGTCCAGATTCAAAAAACAACAAAATTATTATTGATCCAACAGATCTGAATGAACAATGCCAAGTTACACATGGGGTATGTGTGTAAAATCATGGCACTAGAGCTATCTTTATAAAGAGTCACTTCTTAGGAGAAAAAGCAAAATTATCTGTTGATAAATTGTACATCTGGAATTTGCTTCAAACAGGAAAACAGTTGAGAGTAATGACTCATACATATCTGAGTTTGAGTCTAGCCTGGCCATACAGCCAAATCCTGCCTTAAAAGTACAGGTCAGTCATCCTTTCATGATAAAGGTCTTGAGAAAGCAGGGATATAAGGAACATACCTAAACATAATAAAAGCAATATACAGCAACCCATCAGCCAACATCAAACTAAATGGAGAGAAACTCCCAGCGATCCCACTAAAATCAAGAACAAGACAAGGTTGTTCACTCTCTCCATATCTATTCAATATAGTTTTTGAGGTCCTAGCTAGAGCAGTAAGACACCAAAAGGAGATCATGGGGATACAAATCGGAAAAGAAGTCAAACTCTCACTGTTTGCTGATGATATAAGTTTACATAAGAGACCACAAAAATTCTACCAAGGAACTACAACTCATAAACACTTTCAGTAATGTAGCTGGATACAAGATTAACTCAAAAAAATCAGTAGCCTTACTGTACACAGATGATAAAAGGGCTGGGAACAAAATCAGAGAAACATTACCCTTCACAAAGGCCACAAATAGCATAAAATATCTCGGAGTAACTCTAACCAAACAAGTGGGAGACTTATATGACAAGAACTTTAAATCTTTGAAGAAAGAAATTGAAGAAGACACCAGAAAGATCTTCCATGCTCTTGGGTAGGCACAATTAACATAGTCAAAATGGTAATCTTACCAAAAGCAATCTACAGATTCAATGCAATGCCCATCAAAATCTCAGCAAAATTCTTCATAGACCTCAAAAAAACAATACTCAACTTCATATGGAAAAGCAAAAAACCCAGGATAGCCAAAACAATCCTGTGCAATAAAAGAACTTCTAGAGGCATCACAATCCCTGACTTCAAACTCTACTACAGAGCTATAGTAATGAAAACAGCCTGGTACTGGCATAAGAACAGACAGGAGGACCAATGGAACCAAATCAAAGATCCAGATATCAATCCACACATCTTCGAACACCCGATCTTTGATAAAGAAGCAAAAAATATCAAATGGAAAAAAGAAAGCATATTTAACAAGTGGTGCTGGCATAACTGGCTATCAACATGTAGAAGAATGAAAGTAGACTCATATCTATCACCATGCACAAAACTCAAATCCAAATGCATCAAAGACCTCAATATAAAGCCAGCCACACTGAACCTTATAGAAGAGAAAGTGGGAAGTACACTTGAAAGCATTGGCACAGGAGACCACTTTCTAAATATAACCCTAGCAGCATTAATTGAGAGAAACAATTAATAAATGGAACCTCCTGAAACTGAAAAGTTTCTGTAAAGCTAAGGACACAGTCAATAAGACAAAACGACAGCCTACAGAATGGGAAAAGATCTTCACTAACCCCACATCAGTCAGAGATCTGATCTCCAAAATATACAAAGTTTTAACTCAAGAAACTGGTCATCAAAAGAACAAATAATCCAATTTAAAAAAAATGGAGTGCAGACCTAAACAGAAAACTCTCAACAGAGGAATCTAAAATGGCTGAAAGACACTTAAGGAAATGCTCAACATTCTTAGTCAGAGAAATGCAAATCAAAACAACTCTGAGATTCCATCTTACATCTGTAAGAATGGCCAAGATCAAAAACACTGATGACAACTTCTGCTGGAGAGGTTGTGGGGAAAAGGGAACACTTCTGCATTGCTGGTGGGAATGCAAGCTGGTACAACCCCTTTGGATGTCAGTGTGGCGATTTCTCAGAAAACTAGGAAACAACCTTCCTCAAGACCCAGTAATATAACTTTTGGGCATATATCCAAAGATGCTCAATCGTGTCACAAGGACATTTGCTCAACTATGTTCACAGTATCATTGTTTGTCATAGCCAGAATTTGGAAACAAACNAACCGACATCTTGAATTTTGCAGGAAAATGGATGGAGCTAGAAAGCATTATTTTGAGTGAGGTAACCCAGACATAGAAAGACAAGTATCACATAATTCATAAGTGGTTTTTAAACATAAAACAAAGAAAACCAGACCACAAATCACAATCCCAGAGAACTTAGACAACAATGTGGACACTAAGAGAGACTTACATAAATCTAATCTACATGGGAAGTAGAAAAAGACAAGATCTCCTTGGGATAGGGTTGAAGGGGGAAGGGGAGAGGCAGGGAGGGGAGCAGAGAGAAATGTAGAGCTCAATAAATATCAATTAAAAAAAAGTAAAAAAAGAAAACCACATGAGGGGGGAAAAAGAGGCAGAACAAGGATAGGAAGATAACAAATTTGAGGACATTCTGACTGCAGAGTGAGTTCTCGTCTCAAAAAACAGAAGCAAAACATGGCCAAAGGAAAATATCAACACTCAAACTTTCATTGGTGATATATCAAAAAAAGAAAACAAAAGTGGTGATTGAGTTTTACTTAGACTAAATTGTTAAGAAATAAAAAATAAGTAATAACACTGAAAAATACCAGAAGTTTGCTCATGAAAATAGCAGGAGTTTTTGCTCATGAAATTATCAGAAGTAGTATAGCTTATACTGTTTGTATGTGCCTATAAAGGTATTCAGTCAAGTAAAGTTTACTTAGTATGCAGACAAGATTATCCATAAGCAAAATTTCCTAAAACATCATATGCACTAGAACAAATGCACATTTTTAAAACAAACATTCTAGCAGATGTGACCTATATTAGAATGTGAAACAGAGGTTGCACAGGGCATGTTGATGCTTATCTTTAAACCCATCACTTGTGTGTGTAAATCTCTGTGAATTACAGGCCAGCCAGGGCTACACAGACAGATCTAACCTCACCCCCCCCCCCCACCCAAAGAGGTTGAAGAAAGTAGTAGAGAATAATTATCTGCAGAGCACATACAAAATGATAAACATTGTGCAAAATTCTTTCCAAGTATAATTTACTTACTGTATACTGTGGTTATGGTACCTTGTATATGGCTTCTGAGGAACCAAAACTGAAGTTGTAGTGACATAGACACGTATGTGCAGGAACACACATACACAATTAGAAAAAAAAGTAACAGCACAAAATATAACTAATCCCACAAAGCCTTCATGCTTTATATACACTTCATTAAGAATTTTATGCCAAAGATTTAGAATCTTTCTGCTTATTTGAACAAGAATCCCCTAAAACATGGACCTGCTCTTACCTTTAGACTTTGGGATCAGTTCACCACAACTGAGTATCCGCACCTCAGCAAACGGCTTGCTAGCAGCATCTGTCTTCTGGTTTTCAATCTCTCTGACAACTTCTTGGCCAGAGATCACTTGCCCAAAAACAACATGATGCCTACAGTGTTAAGTAAAGATGTCTAATAAATAAAACCTTCTTACTTTAATAGCAACAAAGTTGTTGTGAAATATTAAAATATGTTGTAAAATATTAAAAACTTTACCCATCTAAATGAGGAGTTGGTTTCGTTGTTCTTTCGGAAGTCATCAGATATAAGAATAAAAAACAAAAGAGACAAAGTTAGCATCTCTAAAAAGAAAAACAGTGCATGGAAACAAGAAATTGTGTTACCATTACACAGCAGAACCTCATGAGTGCAAAGGATTTTCCACACAATTAAAAAAAACACTTGTTCTGAATATAAAAGCAGTGACTACTTATTATTAACCTGCATGTAATTAACATTTGGTATTATTTCTATCCAGCCGTATTTCTTAAATGTAAATGGGTTTCTTAAGTACTCCTGATTGTATGATGTTCTACTGTATTGATATTACCAAAATTTACCAGATCATTCTACTAGCTTACGGGTTTAACAGCAGTGCTTTTCACCCTAACATTTAACAGTTAAAGTGGAGGGTATTAGAGGACTTAAGGTGGGAACAGTCACTGTTTGTGGCCCTGAAATGTATTTGTTGAACCAGTATAGAAACAGTCCACTGTTTCTATACTGTATAACAGTATAGAAAAGTCTCATACATTTAAAAATTAACTGCCAATATTTAACTGTGGATTCTTTTGAATGAAAACCCAAGTTCCAGAGCTCTCGGAGTATCTAAAAATCATGGCACCTAGCACACAGTAAGTGACTAGTGCTCAGTGTTCCTGCTAAAGAGTCCATGTTCAAACAAGTTTACTTAAGGAACTTGCCTTCACCAGACAATCTGTGATATAAAGAAAAATTCTGTGTTGAAGAAAAGTAGCGTTAAAACAGGTCAAGTCCAAATAAGAACATGATGGTACATGTACCGGGGGAAGATGGAGGATAACTTGAACCCAGAAGTTCAAAGAGCCTTGAGCATGAGATTCTTTCAAACCAAACTCACCCAAAACTAAAGCATTTTTTGTTCAATGGAATTTTTGCAAGCCCTGCCCTCAACTCCTTTTTATTCCCAAAGTCAAACTTAAAATGATGTATTTAGAAGCCTGGTACATGGTTATGTACCAGAGACGTGGCACAAAATCTCTCACAACTACAGAAAGTCCTTGGTGTACAGCATTGAGTTTGATCCCTAGCACCCACACAAAGAGCTGGGTATAGCTGAGTGGTAGTGACACACACCTTTAGTTCTAGCACCCGGGGGGTAGAGAGAGGCTGAATTCTGTGAGTTTGAGGCCAGGGTGGTCTACAGAGCGAATTCCAGGACAGCAGGGCTACACAGAGAAACCCTGTCTTAAAAAAAAAAAAAAAAACCCCAAAACAACAAAACAAAACAAATGAAAGCCAGGTACGGTGGTGGATGGTGCCCCAGTTTGTCCTCTGACAGGAGAATGCTGTTAAGCCACCTCTCCTACTTTTCTTGGCGAGCTCTACCATCTGAGGTCTTTAGTAACTGGTTCTAATATCCCCCTTAGTAATTCTTTGTTTCACCTCTCTCACAATTTTTCTCTTATAATGGCAATGGGGAAGATTAGAAGGGATACTTTAGACCTTAAATACTTACATGAAGAACTGTGAGCCATTTGTATCCTTCCCTCTGTTGGCCATTGATAAGAGAAATTCTTTGTTGTGTTTAACAGCAAAACTTTCATCTAAAGAAAAGAAAAATTTTCAGTTATGTTAGAAGCATAAGCTCCAAAACACTTATTTTAGAGGCTGGCAAGATGGCTCAGTGGTTAAGAAGTTTGTTGTACAAACATGAGGACCCAACTTCAGATCCCAGGATCCAACCATGTAGAAGACCAAATTGACTACTGAACACCTGTAAGCTCAGTGCTGTGGGAGGCAGTAATAGAACTGCTGGGCTTGCTGGCTGATAGTTTAGCTTGAGGCTAAGTGACAGACCCTGTCTAAAGGAATAAGGCAGAATAACAGAACCCTGATGTCTTCCTCTATTCTGTACACATGTGCAAATGTTCCTATTTGCTACACTTGTACACATACATCACACTCAAAAAAAATTCATTTTTCACTCCTGTTCATAACAGAAATGTTCCTGTTTATTTGAGACAAGGTCTTGTTATTTAAGCCAATTTGGTCTCCAAATCCTTCCTCAGCCTCCCCAGTGCTGGTATTACAACCATTGCTACCATGCCTGGCTGTAAGTGTTCATTACTGTCAAACACAACACCAACAACGAAGTAGGTTACGAAGGAAGAAAGAAGCAATTATGAACCTAATTTTTTCCTCTCTATATTTTTAGATTTAACACTAATTTTTCCTCCCGGCATAAAGGATGAACTCAGTATCCCATGCACGCTAATCAAGCACACTATCACTGAGTCTAAAGTACATAAAATTTCTATGCCTTGCTTGCCTATCATGCACAAGGCCTGGGATTTGATCCCAGAACTGTACTAAAAATAAACAGCAATACAGTAAGAGTCCAGACAGGATTCTTTTACAGTTTATCCATTTCAATGTGATATGCATATCATGGATAAACATCAGTCTAGACTCAACTTCACCTTCACCATAGCATTATTTACTTCAATGGAAAGAGCTTGTCTTCCAATCCTTGATTAGAGAATGCAAAAAAGTAAGCGAAATTTGAGATAATATTCTCCTGAATACCAAAAGTGAAACATAAAACCCATTAAGTTATTTCTACTTATCTGCCTTTAGTTGTATGAAAACTCAAGGTCCAGACCTACTATAATTTATGAGTAAAAAATACTAAAAACCATTTAGTGCTCTTCCAGAGGATCCAGGTTCAATTCTCAGCACTCATATGGCAGCTCACAACTGTCTGTTACAGGGGAATCTGACAACTTCACATCAAATCACATAAAAGTTAAATAAGAAAGAAAAACAATTTAGATGTATAAATTTTACCTTCAAAGAATCCTCCATAAATAGATTCTCCTCCTCTTCCATTCCCTAGAAATGAAAAAAAAAATCACTCTTAGATCTCAGGATAGTAAATTCAGCCAAACACTTCTCATCAATTCTGAATCAGTAACACTCAAAGGACTATAACAAATTATAAGACATCAATATAATGCCAATAACAAGATCGGAAACTGCCTTTCTCCTATGATACTACAGTAAGAATACGACAAGTTGCCAGGCTGCGGTGGCGACACCTTCAGTGAGTTCCAGGACCCCTACAGAGAAACCCTGCTCCCCTCACAAAAAAAGCCAGGTGGTGGTAGTGTATGCCTTTAATTCCAGCACTCAGGAGGCAGAGGCAGGAGGATCTCTGTGAATCAGGAGGCCAGTCTGGTTTACAAGAGCTAGTTTCCAGGACAAGCTCTAAAGCTACAGAGAAACCATGTCTCGAAAACTGGAAAAAAAAGGGGTGGTGGTGGGGTGGGGTGGTGGTGCTGAAGAGAAAGCTCCAGTGGTTAAGAGCTCTGGGTTCAATCCCCAGCACCAACATGGCAGTTTACAACTGCTTTTCTAACACCAGTTCCAGGAGATCTGACACCCTCACAAAGACATGCAGGAAAAAAAACAACAATGCACAAAAACAAAAAATAAAAAAAAAAGTATGTTCTTTAAAACAAACCAAAACTAACAAGCCTATTAAGATTCATGGGAAAAGACGCAGGGTAAAGGTGCCTGTCACCAATCTGAGAGTTCAATCTGTGGGACCCACATGGTGGAAGGAGAAACTTTACCCTGCAAACTGTTTTCTAACTCCACATACCATAGCACATCAGCACCCACAATAAATAAATGTTAAAAAAAATCTATGGGGAAAAGATCTGTCAAGTGAGTATACAAGTCTCTTAATAAAATAACACTTTTTCATAGTGCCCTTAAAAATAATATTGTTTTTCCAGGTGATTGTGATGCACACCAGCACACAGGAGGCAGTGGCAGGCAGATCTCCATGAGTTCAAGGCCAGTCTGATCTACAGAGCTAGTTTCAGGACAGCTACAAAGAAACATAGATAAAATTGAAGAAAAAAAAAAAAAAACCCAAAAAACTAGAGAGAGTACTTCAAGCTGTGCAAAAGTCAAATTCATATGGCAGATTTAGAGGCTATAATGTTTGTTTTGTGTTGAGAAGCAAATTAATTCATACACAGATACAACTGGTCCCGAGGCACAGCTGAGCAGCACCTAACTAGCATAGACAAGGCCCTGGGCTTACTCCCCAGCACTGGAGTAAAAGGGGAAATTCCCTTCTCTGTTTTCATCTTTTCTATATTTCTGTGAGTATTCCTATGTGCTTCACCAAAGACTTCAATGGAGTAAGAAGAAAACCAAACTAAAACTTCCATATGGAGCTGAAAAAATGGCTTGGCAGGTAAAAGCATACTGTTCTCACAGAATCCCTGAGTTCAGTTCCCGGCTCCCACGTCAGGCAGCTCACAACAGTCTAATAACTTCAACTCTAGAGGATCTGACACCTTTGGTCTCTTCAGGCACTTGCACTCTGGTACAAACACAGTTAAAAACTAGTAAAGAAGTCATAAAAATAAAGATCCTTTATGGGCTGCAAGACTGCTTAGTGGAAAAAGGGCACTCACACTTCCAAGTACGACAACCTGAGCTCGATCCTTAGAACCCATATAGTGGAGAGGACAGACTCTTAATATAAATTGTTTTCTGATTTCCATGTCCTGTTCAACATGCACAACAAAAAACACCCAAAACCTTTATGTTAACCAAAACATAAACGTGTCTTCTCTTCTGTGGGACTCAAAGTCTCACCTTCACTGAAGTCACCACCCTGAACCATGAAATCCTTGACAACTCTGTGAAAGAGACAGCTCTTATAATGTAATGGCTTCTGAGTTGATTTCCCTGTCCCCTTTTCACCTGGAAAAAGAAACATTCATAGGTCAACGAGAAGAAAAGACTGAAGTACTACAAAAGCCTCTATTTTTCTGAAGAACACAGAAATCAATCACAAATAAATACTATTACAGCTAATATTTATTTTTTAATTTGTTAGTTAACTTGGATTTTTGAACCCAGGTCTCAGTATGTAACTCAAGCTGGCATTACACTCACAACACCCATCTCAGCTTCCCAAAGGCTGAGTCTACAGGAGTACAAATCACACCTTGCCTATGGCCCAGACTGGCCTTGAATTCATGCTCTTGACTCAGCCTGGGTTCTGGCATTTTATGTATTCGTCCACATGCAGGTCTCACAGCTAATATTTCTAGGAATTATTAGGGCAATTGAAAATGAAAACAAACCTGTACAAAGACAACGAAAATTCTCACACGTTTTGGGACATACATCAGAAAATAATTCAAAGACAACTCTTCCAGCTGAAAGAGAAAGTAATTGGTTTAAATGTCTTGATTACAATTTTAAAGACTAGTATGAAAATGTTAATTAAAAACATTAATATTCTTACCAGGTTGATTATTAATGGCAATGTCAAAAAAACATCGAGGACGCTGGACCTTTATTCCCATGGTTCCAACACTTCAGTCTGTAAGTGTATATGATACAGTTTCAGGCAAGCAGACTAAAATAGCAAAGATTTTCCATTAATATATAAAAGTCAATTCTACTGCACATAAGTTACAAATGTAATTTGAATTTATTTTCCATTTGTTTCCATTGGGTAACTCATAACTTTTAGAGATTAGACTGTACTTTGAGGAAAATAAAAAAGACTTTAAAAGGTTAAATTAATTACTGGGCAGGAGTCGTGCTAATCTCTATTATTCCAATTTTAGTAAATGTGCTCCTGAAGAGAGCATAGTCATTATAATATAATAAATTTCTTTTTTTGGTTTTTCAAGACAGGGTTTCTCTGTAGCTTTGGAGCCTGTCCTGTAACTCTGTAGACCAGGCTGCTCTCAAACTCACAGGTATTCACTTGCCTCTGCCTCCTGAGTGCCAGGATTAAAGGCATACGCCATTACCACCAGCCATCATTATAATATAATAAATCTCTATTTTACCAACCAAATCCAGAGTGCCACCCCATAGAGAAAACTGTATTAAGTATGTATAACTAGTGAACAGAATATGAACATTGTCTTTAGGTTGGGGGAAACAAACAATAAAAAACAAAACCCACCAAGGACAACTGAGCCAATCCTTTTGCTCCTAGGAAACAAAAAATGAGAGCTCTAATTAAAATTTGAGATAGTAAGGAAAAATATTCAAATTTCCCAACAAAGCCAAAATAAATCATCTATGAAGAAAAGGAAGAGGTTTTTGTTTCTGAGGCAAAATCTTACTCTGTAGCTCTGGCTAACTTGGTACTCACTATGTAGCGCAGGCTGGTCTCAAATTTGAGGCAATCCACCTGCCTCAGAATCCCCAGTGCTGAGATGACAGGTGTGTACCACTACACCTGATCTGGAAGGGTAGTATTTCAATGATACTAATATATGGTAGAGAGAATTCTGACCAAAAGCGCATTAAATTTTACATGAGGCAACTTGTGATCAAGAGGAACAAACAGCCTATGACAGGCATACTAATGTGTGAGATACCATGTAGACAGCTTTATCTACAGCAGGTACCTTTTACTGACATTCTCCTTGTAAACCACTGATTTTAAGGACTTAGAGTGTCCAATTATAATCTTGGTAAGGGATGACACAGTAAGGTGAAGGGCAGATGTTATCCAGCAAGTACTGAGCAACAGCCAAGCTAACAGACCAAACACTTTAGTCAAAAAAGACTAAAACACTTGTTTTTACTTAAATTATCACAACTAGATTTCTAAGGTGTCTCAGCAAACAGTCTATGACAATTCATTGTAAGCAGAGCCCTGAAAAGTCTGCATTCTTTACTATGAAAAGATTCTTCCTTTTTGTTTTTTTTTTTTTTTTTTTTGTGCTGGGTACATGCAACCTAGGGCCTCACACTGAGTTATACCTCTGCATACCTTGGCTGAAATTTTTAATTGAGACAATAGTAGATTTACATCTATTACAGAAAATAACTGAAGGATGGGCATGCATGGTGGCACAAGCCTTTAGTCGAAACATTGGGGGACTAAAGTCAGGATAACATAATGGTAGTCTTTTTACTCTCCTTTAATTCCAGCACTCAGGAGGAAAAGGCACATGGATCTCTGTGAGTTTAGGGCTGGCCTAGTCTACATGGTTTTGCAAGACACCCAAAGCTAAATAATGAGACCCTGTCTCAAAATAAGACAAAAACACTTAATTAACAATGGTGACACAAAAGATGGCTTATATACTATGTCTCTAAAGTTATTAAATGGAGTTGAGAGATGGTACAGTGGTTAAGAACTTTTCAAGAGAACCGACGTTTGAATTCCAGAATTCATATGGTGGCTCCCAACCATCTGTTAACTCCAGTTCAAGGGGACCTAATGCCCTCTTTGACCTCTACAGACACTGCACACACATATATGTAGGCAAAACACCCACACATACAAAATAATGTTTAAAATAAATAAAATTACTAAGACGCTGTTACTAATCATCACTAAAGACTTAACAATTGCTAGTCATAAATAGGATGTTTCCTCTACATTTATGACTCTCAAATATTACTTAATATTACCTAAAGTCTGAAATAGTAAGACAAATATTTAATCAGTATCTCATTTTTTTTCGAGAAAAAGATTATTAAGATAGAAATTTTAATTTAAAGAAAAATTGAGTCCATAAAAATTTCAAAATATTGTTCATTCAATCCTGTGCTCCCAGCACTCCAGAGGGTTTTCTGTCTAAAACAAATAGCAAGATCCATTTCAGGAGGGAAAAATTAGTCACCAATTGTCTCAGAATATGATCAAATCTTTTGTGAATATATATTTGTCACAAATTTGCTTAGCCTGAATGAATTATAGCTAATATCATAAACCCAGATTTGAATTTTTCTGAAAAATAATTACCACACCTGGGACAGTGTCCCATTTTTGTACAGCCGTCAGTATATACTGCTCCCATTAGATGAATGCATGTTCCAGTTTTACCTTGTTTCCAATATTGCTTATGAACTGTAACCGTTTATCATATACTTGATATTATAAACTCACTATGCCTACCTGACTTCCACAGAAATTTGAGTGACACTGAATTTACTTATTTTTTTATTAGATTTTTTTTTTAAGGCAGGGTCTCCCAATGAAGCTCAGGCTAAACTTCAACTTTCAATCCCCCTGCTTCTGCCTCCTGTACTGTGATTACAAGAGTGCACCATGAAACCTGGCATGGAAATACTTTTAAAATAAGAAATAAAGTCGGTAAGTTCACACACAACACAAAACCTAGTTATACAAATACATACAAAGTCCTAACTATAACTGTTACCATTTGTATTACTTTACTTTCCATGCAAATGATTAAAATATTATTTAAAGCGTTTATTAATCATTTTGCATGTCACCAATAAATAATATTTATAAAACAAAATGCTAAACTTCCTCAAATATATTTCAGAAACATCACTGAGTGGTCACAAATTCATTTTGCAGTTTCATATGTAAACAGATTTCCATATTCACCCTAATGAGTCTTTAAGCCTAAAGTATATAGGCAACCAATTACTAGCCAGTATTTTAATTAGGTAATAAGTAATGTAGTGACTTTATCACATTCAAAGAGTTATCTGAAGTTTCAGAGTCAGCATTACATTGAGTCTCACTCTTAAAGGAACAGACAGCGGATTTTTTAAAATGATTAAGATGTCAACCAAGTCTTTCTTTGCACCTTCTCATTCTTCTGGTTATATGTTTCTTAAGATTCAATTTGGCGGGGCTGGAGAGATGGCTCAGTAGCTAAGAGCACCAGGTGCTCTTCCAGAAAACCTGGGTTCAACCCCCAGCACCCACACGGCAGCTGACAACTGCCTCTAACTCTAGTTCCAGGGGATCTGGCATCCTCACACAAACATACATGCAAGCAAAACACCATGCACATTAAAAAAAAAAAAGATTCAGTTCAACCACAGTACTCTGGGACTCACTCTTCAAGTTGAATGGTCCTTCCTCAGTGAAAATTATAAACTCATCTATAAATTCCACTAAATCAAAATCTTTTTGTTTTTTGGGCTGGTTTCACAAAATTTTTTTCTTAAAAATTTTGAGACACAATCTCCCATAGTTGTCAAAGATGGCCTGGAATACACTCTTTGGCCTATGCAAGCCACAAACTTAGAATCTTCCTGACTCAGTTTTTCAAGTACTTGAAATTATATGTGCCACAAGTCCCTGCTAAAACTTTGTCTTCTACACAAAGCACAATGCCTGGGCCAGGAACTTCATCATCAAATAGAAATGTTAGATAATGCAAATATGCCTGAAAGCACTTGTGTTCTGTTGTTAGCTTTTATTTTTATTTTTTGTTTACATTTTTAAAATATAATTTATTTAATTTTATGTGCATTAGAGAGTATCAGATTCCCTGTAACTGAGTTACAGACAGGTGTGAGCCATGTGGGTGCTGCGAATGTTTGAACCCGGGTCCTCTGGAAAGACAGCCAGTGCTCTTAACCACTGAGCCATCTCTCCAGCCTTTTATTTTTAAAGATCGTTTTATGTTACCTGGGCTGGCATCTTATTTACTATGTAGTTTGAGAATGACATTAAACTCTTGATCCTCCTGCCTCCACCTCTTAATTGCTGGAGTGACAAGTGTGTACCAAAACACCCAGACAGAGCTTGTGTTTTCTATAGCCTGCACTGCTCTCTCCTTATACGTGTGTGTGCTTCTCACAAGAGATACTGCTATTACTGACTCTCCCAGGGTCCACCAGTAGTAATTAGCAGTCTGTACCGATAATGAAATTGAGTCTGCTCCCTACATCTTCCTATTGGGATGCTCTCTGTTTAAGTGCTTTGTTGTTGTTTTACCATTTCTTTCCTTTTTCACTTCTTCAGCTCAAAACCTGATAACAAGAAAAATAATATGTTCTTAACAGCTAGGCTTATTTTTTAAAATTTATAATTTCTTGTTTTGAGACAGGGTCTCTTTATGCAGCTCTGACTATCCTGGAACTTGAGCTGACCTAGAACTTAGAGATGCACATGCCTCTGTTGGGATAAAAGGTGTGCAACAGCACACCCTGCATCTGCTGTTTGTTAACAACTAATAACTTTCTTATAGGACTCAGGTAAGTTAATCAAAACTATTTCAGATCTTTAAGACTGTGTCTTTTATAAATGCACTTTTAAAAAATTATGACACTTTATAAACCAAAAAGAAAAACAACACACTATTTCATTCACAATGACAATATAATTGTGGAAGTGCAACCACTCTTTGTTACCATGTTCTGTAAGCCCTTAATGGCATAAAACATTGCATTTATAAGCAGTACACTTAAAACTACTATCTCCTTTTTTTTTTTGACATTCTAAAAGAGAAATATGTTAAATGTGGTGGGTGGGATACACGAAATGAAATGTCATTCATGGAAAAATTCTGGATATCAATGTAATGACCTAGAAATTTTTAATTTTTTAAAGTAAAATTTAAAATAAATAACTCACTAAAAAAAACTGAACAACTTTTTAACTGTAGCACCTTTAAAAAACTTTATCTTGTTTAATTTATAGTGTATAAATTATGGTATTTGTGAAAAATATGTGGGATAATAATAGTCTTGTACACTGCAAAGATTTGTCATTCGTATTGGTTTAATAAAACGTTGATTGTCCAGAAGCCAGGCAGGAGTATAGGCAGGGCAACCAGGCTAAGAGAATTCTGGGAAGAGGAAAGGCAGAGACACAGACACCAGACAGATGCAGAGGAAGCAAGGGGAGAATGCTTTACTGAGAAAAGGTACCAAGCCACATGGCTAAACACAAACAAGAATTTGGGTGAATTTAAGTCATAAGAGTTAGTTAGTAATAAGCCTGAGCAATAGGCCAAACAGTTTATAATTAATATAAGCCTCTGTGTGTTTACTTGGGACTGAACGGCTGCAGGACCGGGTAGATTCTGTCTATAGGGACTGGTGAGTTGACTCAGCCATTATGGGCACCTGTTGCTCTTACGGAGGACTAGGTTCAATTAACAACACCCACATGGTGGTTGATCCAGGGGATCTGGAGTGCCAGGTAATCTGACATACTCTTCTGGGGCACCAGGCACACATGTGGTACACATGTATACATGCGGGTAAAACATTCAGTGCACATAAAAATTCTAAAAAAGAAAATTATGTGCATATAAACATAAAGCCAATACTCTAATTACTGATTAGTGCCACGTTGTAAACAAGTTTTCAGAAACATTAACATCTAGTAATGAGTACCATTATTTTGTGTTTTCCACATTGACATTTTTTTCGAACTTTGGCATTTATTTATTTAACAGGGGGAGGGCACACGCCATGCACATGTGTGTAGATCAGAGGACAACTTAAGGGAATTGGTTTTTCTCCTTCTACTATGTAGGTTCCAGGGATAGAACTCAGGTCCTTAGATTTGGAGGTTTTTACCTGCTGAACCATTTTCAGTCTTCTGAATTACTTCTAGGATTACATCCAAGGAGGACTAAGTTTTGAATACAAAGAGAAGGGACCCTTTGGAACAGTTTTAATATTTTTTAAAAATTTAATTAATTTTTTGAGAATTCCATACATAAGTATTATATTTAAAAGTTTCTATCTCTCCCTCTCCATGTCTTCCCACAATTTCTCTCAAACCATAACTTCTGTATTATTGTTACACACACACACCCCACTGAGTGCGTTCAGCGTCGCTCATACGTGCATATGTTTCAGGACTATTTGGGGCTCATCTCTGAGGACAACTTACTCTCCCTTTCTCAGCAGTCATCTTCATCTACGGTTAGTCTTCCCCATCCATACTGGCATGTCAGCTGGTGCTGCTATTATGGAGGTCTTACTTAGATAGTAATACTGGAGATTTCTTGTTGTTTCTTGCATTTAATCTTTCCTATCAGGTCTCGAAGACACTATCTTGAAGTTTAGATATTAATTGTCCTCCAAGGACCAAATGTTAATTAAAGGTTTGGTTGCCAGTCTTTAGGATTACTGGGAGATAGTGGATCTTTTAGGAGCCTGGGACTAACGAAATAAAGTTGGGTAACTGGAAGGGAGTCCCTGCAGGTAGTATTGGGACAGCCCCTCCACCCTCTGTTTTCTGGACTCCAAGAGGAAGACGTTTTTGCTCTACTGTGTATTCCCCACCATCCCACCATGTAATGCCTTGTCACAAGCCCAAAAACAATCGGGCAGCCATGGACTAAAGCCTCCACAACTAAGTAAAAATGTATCTCTTTCTTTAAAAAGATACCTGCAAGGGAATTATACTGGCTTCTTTAGCTCCCTCTTAAAAGTATTCACATGGAGCAAATAATAAACGAAAATTAACTCAAAACATTTGCATACATTTATGAATATATGCACTGCTGATGAATTAAGTAAAACAAGTCAACAACTTGTCAGGAAAGACACCTATGCTCTTCCAAATAGTACTGTTCTCTTTAATGTCTTTGCTATACTCAAACCACTGCAGTTGAAACACAACACTTCAACAGGCATCTGTAAACTGGGGGCTTAGTGTGTGGCCAGTGGTCCAGCACTTGCCTCACAGATGGTCTTGGTACACACAAACACAAGGACAAGGGCTAGGAATACAGCTCAGTGTGGTAGAGTACATGCCAACAATGCCACCAATCCAAAACAAAGCACGAAATTTTCCCTATCAGTAAAACACAAAGTTCCAATTAAAGTAGCTTTCTCTGAATATTTAAGTACAAAATACTGCCTGCAAATCTCAAGGTCCAAATTTTGGCTTATAGGAAGAAAAATTGTTTTTGCAGAAGCCACATTCACCCCAACCCACCTAGGGAGCAAGCGCGACAATCAATTCAAATAAGCATTAAAGCAACTGTTGAGCCATTAAACAGGAACGTAAACTCTTGCAGAAATAATTACAACCCACTTAATAAAATTAATGAGTGGGGTCCCTCAGTCCCTAAGAAAATGATTTGTTTGTCTGAGGTAAGAGTCTCATCAAGTTGTTCAGGCTGGCCTTGAACGATGACCCCTTTCTAGAGTGTGGAATTATGGGCGTTTTGAAGCTCTATCTCAGAAGTTAAACTTTTAGGTTTGTTTTAAAAAAAAAAAAACTATAGAAGCAGCAACCATTCTAAGTATCTGTGCAATTTCTGGATTTGATGGCAATCTTTTAAAACTTGTAAGACGTTTACTCTTCCAGTAACTCTTACAAAAGGGCAATTACTCGTCAGCATTCTTTACACAATGCGGGTGACAGAAACACAAGCATTATTTTATCCTTTCCGGTCTTAGCTTCTCAAAGTTCATATGGAACTTCCGTATTTCCAAAACATTCTATTATTTTTTCAGACTCACGGGTGACCCAACACAAACAAAAAGAGATCCTTGCAGTGCACCGAATGCGCTCATATACGCTAAGGGGGGGAAAGCAAGCGGCGTGCGCAAGGTCGTGCTTGTCAGGTTCCCCAAAACGATCAGACACGGCCGGCGGCTAACGTTGACTTCTCTTCGACATCAGAGTAAAAACAGCAGGGCCCAAAGCAGGACGTTTCTCCGAAAGGCGAAGCGGCTCAGAAACCATCTTCTAAGCGCAACGCTCCTCCCCAAAGGCCCGGCCGCTGCCAGCTGCTCGGGAACGTGGGAAAACTTCTAGAGAGCCAAGGCTAAGAGCCCGCGCTTGAGTTTTAGGAGAATCCTTAACATCAGGGGCCTGTGTCACTTAGGCACGCACGACCGCCGCTGTCCCTACCTGAGGAGAAGGTCGGAGGACGGCAGCTCGCTGTCGATTTTATTCCCGGGGACTCTGGCTCTGCGCCCGTCCCTCCCTAACCCTAACCTGACAGGCCCTCGCGCGGCGCCTCCCCGTCCCCCACGCAGATGTCCCACCTACCGTAGCGCAGAAGCGCTCGGTCTCCCGGTGGAGAAGCAGCATCCAAAACGCACCTAGCTCCCGGGAGCCGAGGCCGCCGTCGCTGCCGCCATATTACAGCCTGTGCGGCAAAATGCGTCAGGGAGGAGGTGTGCGCCGGGCGGGGAGGGCGGGGGCTGGAGAGGAAGAGCGCTTTCCTGCGCCCCGGGGCTCCACTGCCAGCCGTCCCGGTCGCCACGGGACCGCAGGCCGCGCCTCTGTCCCCGGGGCCACCCCTCGGCGCCCCCACAGCCCGGAGACCTCGACGGAAAGACGGTTACCTCGGCCCGGCCGCCCGCCCGCCCGGCCGCCGCGGCTCCGCCCCTCGCCCTGGGCCCTTCCCGCTCTCGTACCCGGGGATCGCTGCAAGTGACGCCACGCCGACGGACGCCTTCGCGCCTCTCACCTGCACCGCCACCGACGTCTCGTCTCCCGGCCCGGCCCCCGTAAAGCGCTTCAAATCTACCGCCGTCAGGAAAGGCGCTAAAGCCCACTAACCGCCTCCCTCCCCCACGGCCCAGTCCAGGCGTGGAGGGAAAGCGTCGCGCCGGAAGTGCGTCAGGGGTGGGTTGAAGGCGTCTCCCGGCGTTCCCTGCCTTACGTCACCATCTTCTCCTTGAGAGTGTAGGCTCTTTTAAGCCTTTCTAAATACATGCCTGACAGGTAGCATAAGGTTCTCTGCGAGTTGATTGGGTAAGTGTGTCTCCGTCAGACTGTCACAGCGCTCTCGAAATGAAGCACTTCACTTTATAAACCTTGGCATGCGCTGTCAGGATATTTAGAAAGACGGTCTGCCTTCCAGGAGCTTCCGATTTTCACTTTCAGCAAATGCTCAAAACCAGTAACAAAAAAAGAGCTACTTTCGGGGCGTGGTAGCGCACGCCTTTAATCCCAGCTCTCGGGGAATTGTATTTTATGAGACAGAGTCTTACTATATAGCCTTGGCTAGCCTGGAACTCTACGTAGACCAAACTGACTTCAAACTCACAGAGATTCGCCTGTCTCAGCCTCTAATCCCAGATTCTGGGATTATAGATGTACGCCGCCACGCCTGGTCCCCCCCCCTTTTTTTGTATATATATGTCTGTATATGCACTGTGTGTGTAGCTGCCTGCAGAGAGGTCAGAAGAGGGTATCAAGTAACCCTGGAAATGGAATTAAAAGTGGTTATGAGCTACCCAATATGGTGCTCCTTCAAGAGCCGCAAGTGTTCTTAATGACTAAGCCATCTCGCCAGCCCTTGGCCATTTGATTTAGTTCTCGATGATGGAATTAAGAATCAAAGCGGCGTGCTGGTTCAGGCCTTAAAACATTCTTAATTCCGGGCGGTGGTGACACATTCCTTTAATCCCAGCACTGGAGAGGCAGGCGGATCTCTGCGAGTTCGAGGCCAGCCTGGTCTACAAGCGCTAGTTCCAGGACAGGCTCTAAAACTACAGCGAAGTCCTGTCTCGAAAAACAAAACAAACAAACATATTACCGCTTATTTTCATCTGCCATCTGTAATCCAGTGCATCATATTCTAATCATCCAACGACATGGACCTGGCAGACGTTAAAATAACTTGATGGAAGGAATTCTGATTCCTGACTAATTAAAAGACTTGCCTTTCAACAGACCCATTCACCTAAAATCTTACTTTGTAACAGAAATATATATATAGTATATATATTTATATCTATCTATCCTTAGTATATATACCATAGTACTATATATACCATAATACTAGGACAAAAAAATTTCAATGGAACAAATTAAGTCTAGGAAGCTGGGAAATGGTGGTGCATGCCTTTAATTCCAGAATTTGGGAGGCAGAGGTCTACTGAGTGAGTTCTAGGACTGCCAGGCTGTTTCACAGAAAAACCCTGTCTTTGAAACAAACAAACAAACAAACAAAAAAGATGTGTTCTCTACTAGATCGAGAGCAAGAGCGTGTCAGGATCCCAGAAGCTTATTCCATACCCTTTCCTACTAATTCCATTACCCCACCCCCTGTTGTGTGACAGAACTTTTCCTGGAGAGACGCAACAAACACACCTACTCACCCCAGATAGGGAGCCAACGACAGACCAAAGTCTGGAGACCACCAGAGTCCAACTTGGTGAACCAATGAGTGTTACTGGGGTTGTTTACAGGAGCAGAATTTACCCAAAAGCAGCTATATCACCAAAGCCCACCCCAGCATGAGTGACATCTCCCAAAAGCTGGGACCGTGAACCATACTGCACAGCCTGCAGGCTGCTCAACAGTTGGGAGAGTGTACTTTCCAGGTACCTTGGTTGGTTTAAACCTCTTCTAGGCAGCTTGACTGGTCTCTGCATCTTCAAAAGCAGGCAGCTGGTCTGGTCTCAGGGCGGCTTGACTGAAAGTCCCCAAGTTGTTTTTGCAGCTTGGCTCCCCTTCCTGTTTGAGGTTTTATTGCTGACTCTGGCAGCAAGGGGGCTTAGTGAATCTGATCAGTTTCAGGAACTTCCTGAAGCTATTTTGAGTTAGTTCCTCTCCTGTTAAGGAACTTTCTGTTCAGGATGGGATGTTTAAATCTTGGGAGGAAACTGTTGCCCTGCTTCTGGCCCCCTCTCGGGGCTTGTCCTGCAGCCCTGGTCGATCACTTATGTGGTGAGCTATTAAAGTCTTAGAAACCTATACATGCTGTCTCTCTCCTTCCTCACGGCGCACAATGGATCAGGTGTAACACTGACTGACTTACTCCATGTCTTTCCAATGTGTGCATCGTAAAGCATGTGTACCTATGTAGGCGTGTGTGCATGTTTATGGTGCTGGACATTGAGTCAGGATCTTGTTCTTGCTAGGCAGGTCATCTACCACTGAGCATTGTCTTCAGGCAGTTTTTAATTTTTAGCATGTTTTATATTATTGGTAGCATACTACTGTGAGTTGAGTAAGTATTAAAGAAAGGGACTTTATTTTGGCTTATGGTTCTGTATGTCTTATCTTCTCACAGGTCATCACAATCTCTTCGACTCTTGGCCCACCCCCCACCTCCCCTCTTTCCTGTCATTGGAGCTTGGACCATACAGTTTCCCGGATGGTCTCAAGTTCATGGGCTCAAGAGATCCTCATGTCTCAGAAACAAGCAGCTGTGGCTAACAATACCTAACTAACTGTAAAAATTTGAACATTCCGTACAGGATTTTTGTTTTTTGAGACAGGGTCTCATATAACCCAGACTGGCCTCAATCACTTTATAGCCAAGGATACAATCAAATGCCTGATTCTCCTCTTGTACCCCCCAAATTCTGGAATCACAGGCATACACCAGTACACCTGGTCCATTAAAGGTTTTGTTGTTTTGGTTTGATTCTTATAGCATTAAGAATTGAGCCCAAGGCTTCATACATGTTAGACAAATATTCTAGCATTGGACTATATCCCCAGCACTCCATAGATGTCTAAGATCTAACAACTTCAAGAAAACCAGCCTACAGATCACAATCCCAGAGAACCCTAGACAACAATGAGAACCCTAAGAGAGGCTTACATGGATCTAATCTACAAGGGAAGTAGAGAAAGACAAGATCTCCTGAGTAAATTGGGAGCATGGCGACCACGGAAGAGGGTTGAAGGGAAGGGGAGAGGAAGGGAGGAGAACAGAGAAAAATTTATAGCTCAATAAATTCAACAAAAAAATTTATTCAAATCCACAAAAAAAGGAAATCTAACAACTTTCTTTTTCTTTTTTCTTTTTTTAAATATTTATTTATTATGTATACAGTGTTCTGTCTGTGTGCATGCCTGCAGGCCAAAAGAGGGCACCAGACCTCTTTTACAGATGGTTGTGAGCCACCATGTGGTTGCTGGTAATCGAACTCAGGACCTTTGGAAGAGCAGGCAATGAATGCTCTTAGCCGCTGAGCCATCTCTCCAGCCCCAATCTAACAACTTTCTAATCCCTCCCAATCCCATTTATTCTAAAGTATAAATTGCTGTGAGTGCTACCACTAAAATAGGTTTTTAACTTTGGTGGCCGCACAGACCTATATAGAACTCAGAAGACTGAAGTAAGGGAGAGTGTTGTGTAGTAATTTCATCTGGATGGAAAAACACTCCCTTCTGGAGGGAAGTGAGGAATAGACTCACAAGCAGTTTAAGAACTTGGGGGGCTGGAGAGATAGCTCAGCAAACTGGAGCTCCTGCTGTGCAACCCTGAGGTCCAGAGTTCAGATCCTGACACTCCCATAACAAGAGAGAGACTTCCTGGGTAAGCCTGTAAGCCCAGCTCTGAGTAAGGGGTGGAGATAGGAAAGTTGTTGGGACTCACTACTGGCTTCCAGCCTAACTGAGAAAATACAAGCTCCCAATACAAACTTATACACATAGACATAGGCACACACAAATAAAGAAACATTTTTTCCTTTTAAAAAAAATTTTTTTTTTAGATAGGGTCTCTCTGTGTAACAGCCCTGGCTGTCCTAGAACCAGGTATTGTAACCCTATTCATCCGTGAAGCTTGCCACCCTATACTACATAAGAAAGCCATTATGAAAGTCCCCCCCCACACACACACACAAGAATGCACCGCCCTCAGATGGCCCAGCCTCAGTTGCTCATCTTATTATCCATAACAGAGAGCATGCAACTGCTCCTCTCAAACACATCCTTGGTTCTTTCAGACCCTGCCTAGGCTCCTAGAGTGTTGTTCCTTTTCCCCGGGGAGACGTGGAGAAATGTCTATCCATTTCAGTGAGGACATTGATGACAGAGCAAAGGAACAGTTCCACTCCTGTCTATCTTAGTGAACCCATGAGTTTGCTGGGGTTACATAAAGGATAACGAGTGGCTGAGGGGCAGCTGCATCACCAAGCAACTCCCTCAGCCTAGGTGACAACTTGCAAAAGCTGCTTTGGGGCAGCTCAGCGGTCTCCTCTCTCCCAGTAACCTCAGAGAGGGGTCCTGTAAGCTTCACAGCTCTCTTAACCAATCTTTGCAATTTTTAAAAGATGTATTTGAAGTCGAGCAATGATGGCACATGCCTTTAATCCCAGCACTTGGTAGGCAGAGGCAGGCGGATCCCTGTGAGTTCGAGACCAGCCTGGACTACGGTTCTAGGATAGGCTCCAAAGCTACGTAGAGAAACCCTGTCTTGAAAAACCACACACACACACACACACACACACACAGAGAGAGAGAGAGAGAGAGAGAGAGAGAGAGAGAGAGAGAGAGAATGAATCCAAGGAATTTGCATGGGACAAGAAGCGAGCCTGTGGCTGATCTGAAGGATTTAGACTAGCATATATGTTGGGTTTGTGAAGTGCTAAAGCATTCAGGAGAGAATGAGGGGAAAGGTGGAGGGGGGAGTGGAAAGCAGTTGGGAACTGTCTGAATCACTTAAAAGCAAATGTGGCAGAATTGGTTTTAGCTGGAGTTCTTAGGGGAAAGAAGTGACAAGAAGCCAAATTCAGTGCTTCTAAGCAGTAGGAAGATAACCAAGACTGTGAGGGTTGTCCAAGAGATCCCGAACATTACAGGCTATTGCTGCCCCACTTGGCTGCCCCAGAGAGGTGGAAGGTAAGTGTCTATTGATGACTTACCTTTGCTTCAGACAAAGGGCTCAGAGGCCCCTGACCTGAAAACCTCTTCTCTGGGGGCTAGCTTTCATGCTACCAAAAGGCTCCATGCCAGCTTCCAAACACATCCTACCCACCTATGATGCCTAGGAGCCACAAGAAGTTGGTGCGGCAGTGTCCAACAGCTCTCTAGTTAGACTTAAGACCCACCAGGTGCCTGTACAGGTCAGAAGAGGGCATCGGATTCCCTGGAACCAGAGTGACAAGTGGTTATAAGGGGCCATGTGAATGCTGGGAATTGAGCCCTGATCCTCTGGAAGAACAGCCCATGATCTTAACTGCTGAGCCTTCTCTCCAGCACCCATAACAGCCTTTAAAAAAAAAAATAAAACAAACAGATTTATACAACATTTCATAGTATGTAATTCTGTTTCATTCTTTCAAAAATATATACATATGTTGGCCAAGGAATGTTGTGAAATTACCAGTATTAAATTTGCCGGGCGGTAGCGGCACATGCGTTTAATACCAGCACTCGGGAGGCAGAGGCAGGCAAATTTCTGTGAGTTCGAGACCAGCCTGGTCTACAGAGCTAGTTCCAGGACAGGCTCCAAAGCCACAGAGAAACCCTGTCTCGAAAAACCAAAAAAAAAAAAAAAAAAAAAAAAAAAAAAAAAAAAAAAAAAAAAAAAAAANAAAAGAAAAGAAAAAGAAAAACTATAAAATAAATAAATTTGCTTAACCACTGGGTAGAGATAATCAAAGTAGTTATTAATTTTTAAGCATTTAAAAAGGTAAAACATGCATTTTGCACATAAGGGAAATGTTTGATGAACGTGTAAAGCTATGTATATACATCTGTATATGTGTGTCCATGGGGTCAAAGGACAAACTGAAAGACTTGGCTCCCTTCTTACTTGTAAGTCCCTGGTAGGGAACGCACATCATCAGGCTTGGTAGCAAGCGCATTTACCTCTTAGGCCCTCTAGAATCATCAAAAAAAAAATACTTTGTTGTGTATATTACAAATATGTCAGTGCTTCAGAAACTGGGGAACATCTTCGTCCTAGAGATGCACTTAAGGGACCCGTGTTTCCTCCAAACAATAAGAACGCTTCAGTCAGTGAGAATGAAACTACCAAGCCCAGAATTCTCTGTGCACATAGATCCGCCTGTGCCTCTCGCGGTGCCTTTTGGGACATGTAGTTTAAATTTCTGTGGTGCATGCCGCCTTGGGGCTGCGTTTCTTCCGCTCTGGGACACTGTTAAAGAAAGGTGTCCCACCAGGAAAGGCTAAACACCCCAGGACGCGATTGGTGAGCCGGAGAGGGCAGCCTCCTCCTGCTGCTGTCGGGGCCTTGGATGATCCCTGCCTTCTGAGCCGTCGGGCGCAGCGCTGTCGGGTCCGTGGAGGGCATGGGGAAGGACTCGCGGGTTTGTCAGCGGCTCTGCCTTCCGCACCCGGCTTAGTTCCGCCCGGGACGCGCGGTTTAGTTTAGCAGTCGCGGTCTCCTTGCGGGTTTGGGTCTCCGCAGGAGACCGGGGCAGGTCGAGCCCATTGCCGTCTGGTGCTGGACACCTAGGCTCAGGGTCAGCTCTCCTGCGGGCCAGATGCACGAGTTACCTGTCACTTGTGAACCGTGTGCGTGCCTGTGTGCCGCTCAAGCCTGCTCACCGCAAAGCCAACCTGTCACACTCCCCAGGCCTCTCCTACAGTTAACTGGTTTCCTCAAGGTCACCTTTTTGTAGTCGTGGATCGGCTGCCCGGTGAGACCCTCTCTCCACAAACAAGCAAGCAAATACCCTAAAACAAACACAAAAACCGATTTTTTTTTTCTTCTGCCGCGTTTGTGGTCAGAATTAAGCCTTTTAAAAATTGGGGGCCGGAAGAAACCCCCTTTTCCTGGATGTCTCATTTTGGATCAAAAATCTAGCTGGTTCAGACCAAGAACAAAGTCTGTAGTCCAAACAAAAAAGGAAAATCCTTGTTGCTTGAAGTTTGACGTTAGGGGGGTAATTTGATATCAATGAAACGAGTAACCAAGGTAAACCAGTTGTTTTGCAGATTCTATTGGAATGGATTTAGAGCCATCAGGATGGAAATAAAACACATTAGTGAAAGGCAGTTTTTATGCCATCACACAATACCCGACTTCTAGCTGCAGATGGACCAAAGAAAACCTGTGCTAACAAAGGAACAGAAGCCTGTATTTTGGAGCCCCATCCGTTATAAATATGTTCTGTCTCAGAGGACTCTCTCTACTCTCTCGGAGAGTGGTTCAGTTCCGCCCCTTCAGTTGTAAGCCATTAATTATTCAAATGCAGAACTGTACAGATGAAGAACAAGTATTTGATCTTATCGAAAGAAGCCCGGCCATACTTTCAGAGCCGCAAGTGGGTTGTGTGTTTAATATGCTCTGGCAGTTTCAGAAGCAGAAGACTAACTTGGAAAAAAACATTGAGTTTGTTAGAAACCATCCCCAGTTTCTTACTCTTTGCAATGCAGCGGCGAATCACATCCAAGCAATGGGTGATGACACCCTGGTGGGTGCGCTATACAGCATAAAACAGTAAGTTGCTTTTCAGTTTATGAAAACAATTCTAGTTCATATCTTAATTTCCTGAGAATCTCTTTTAAATGGAAAAACCATTCTTCCAGAAGACAGTTTTTCTTATACTGTAGTATCTTAAGGATATTTGAAGAATATTTTTTTGGTACCAGTTAGTGATATAGTTTAGAAAGCCAGGAAAGTACAAATGACTGGCTTTCCGTATGTGTGATTGGTTGATTGTGGAATAGTGGAGGAACGTGATTGGCTAACGGCAATGAGGCTATAACAGGTAAGCTGGTTAAGTCAGATTAATGTCTGCTGACAAGCCAGCAGTTATTGAGGTTCTATTTTTATTGATCCATTTGCAGTCTCTTGGCTTTCATAATTAAAAATTGCTTTGCATTGTTTTTATTGAGGTTTGGTGTTGAATCCCATCACCCTCTGGTTGAAGCACTGGTTACAGAAGCGTGGAAAAGGCTGGAAAGGCAAGTACTCTGGGCTTATCATATAAGATCAGGGTTAACGGGGGAGGGGAGTATCAAAACGAAATAGAGGAAAAGAATGAAGTTTCATAGGGAAAGAGTGCACTGGGCCTGGGGATGTAGCTGACTTGATAGAATGTGGACGCGTATACACGAGGCTGAGGACCCCATCCCCAGCGCCACAGCAAACCAGCCGTGTTAGGGCACTGTAGAGGTGGAGGCTTGTCTTAGTTAGGGCTACCGTTGCTCTGAAGAGACACCGTGACCCTGGTAACTCTTACAAAGGGAGACATTTAATTAGGGGTGACAGACAGTTTCAGAGGTGTAGTCCATTGTTATCATAGGAGACCCACACCCACAGTGGCACACTTCCTCCAATAAGGTCACCCCTACTCCAACAGAGCCATACCTCCTAATAGTGCCACTCTCTATAGGGGCCTGTAGCACGAATAATAAAAACCCAGAGACAGATATTAGGATTCAAGATGAAGATCAGAAAAGCAAAGTGGTCAGCCACTGGTTCTTACCTCTACTTCAGACTGAAGTGGGTGATCCTGCCTCCACGAATCCTCAGGCTGAGACTCAGTATGAGACCAGTCTCCCCCGGTTTTATATTCCTCTGTAGTGCTAGGATTAAAGGCGTGCACCACCACTGCCTGGCCTCTATGGCTAACTAGTGTGGCTGTTGGGATTAAAGACGTGTGCAGCCACTGCATGGCCTGTATGGCTGGCTAGTGTGGCTGCTTTGCACTCTGATCCAGGCAAGCTTTAGTTATTAAAACACTAAGTAATATACCACTATAAACGCCATTTTCTTTCATACCACAAGGCTGAGGATCAGAAATTCAAAATCATCCTTGGCTTCACAGCATGTTTGAGGCCTGCCTGGGCTACATGAAACCCTGTCTCAAAAGAAAAGAAAAAAAAGTTTGAAATTCAATTCATTTGAGGATTTTTAATTGTGTAAAAACATTCTTTCTTGGGCTGGAGAGATGGCTCAGAGGTTAAGAGCATTGCCTGCTCTTCCAAAGGTCCTGAGTTCAATTCCCAGCAACCACATGGTGGCTCACAACTATCTTTAATGAGGTCTGGTGCCCTCTTCTGGCCTGCAGACATACACACAGAATATTGTATACATAATAAATAAATGAAATATTTTAAAAAATTCTTTCTTGAATAAAGAAAGGGAACTGTAACACCCGATTCTGTATTACCCCCAGGTACAGTTTGCATGCCACTGGGACCGTGAGCAGCAAGGGCCTGGAGATTGAAAGAACACACTAGAGACCTGGGTCATTCGAAAGGAGATCAGCCAAAAGCTGTTTATTCAACATTAGGGAAATCCTTAAATACCTCGCTGCTGCACTAGGAGTTCCCCCCAGGCAGGTGGGAAATTGCCACACCCAAGATGGAGTAAACAGTGCCCTACAGCTCATCACCAGGTGGGGCAGAGGGAGCACAGAAACAAACAGAAATGTTTTAGCTGGCTGACCAGAAAATGTCCTCAGGATGAACCCCAGGAGCAGGGGCAGACCCAGGCCCTAAAGGGAACTATTCCAGCTGTTCCCTGTTTCAGTCAGAGCAGGCCTCAGTATGCTTTTCCATAGACGTTAAGTGCGGCAGAGTCACAGGTAGTCACTAGTTGCTTGCACTCTTGAAGAGTTCTGCTTTAGAAACAGAAGATTCTAACTGACTCCAGAAAAAGAATAAGCTTAAATTTCGGGGCTTGGGAGATGACCTGGCAGTAGATTCCTAGCGCCCATCTGGCAGCTCATGGTCATCTGTCACTCCAGTTCCAGAGAGTCTCCTCTGACCTCCAGGCCACAGGTGCAACACATGGTACGCAGACGTACACTCAGACAAGACACCCATACCCGTTAAATAAAAGCAACAACAACAATAGCAACAAAACATCCCTAGATTGCAAGGGCTACGAAAGGAGATAAAGGAAGACACGAGTTTGGTGGACTGGAGGGCGGGGGGTGGGGGGGGAGGCTGTGTGACACTTGAGCATCTCTGGTTTTCCTGCTACTCCATTTCTGTGAGAAGGCAGTGACCGCAGGTTACAGTTGGCTTCAAAGCTTCTGGAAGAGTTAGCTTTACACCAGTTACTGTTTTTCTTAGATGGCACCTTTCACTCTTAGCTTGCTTCGTGTTGCTGTGAATCAATTTTGACTTCACCCAAAAGAAGGATAGAAAAGAAAGTAAGCTTGAGGTCCTCTGCTGTTGACGGTGTTGTCACAAATGCACTGTCCAAGCTGGACAGCTGTGTTTTCATGTGACCGTAACTGATCGTCATCGAGAGGAATGTGAACTCTGTTCAGGATTTTCTTGTGAATACACAGCACACTCTGCAAGTATGTGTGGGAAGTCCTCCGTGTATGAGAGCCGAGACAGTAACAGAACCAGTTTAGGAAGCCTTCTGCACTTTCTGCCTGGGACTTCTGTGGTAGCCAAAGCCACTGCTAGTAGGATAAGGCAGATGGAAGTCAAGGGAAGAACACTCAAAGTAGGAGAGTGATGGAGGATACTGAAAGCAACCCCAAGGACCAGCAAGGTGCTCCGTGATTGATGAAGATGCCTGTCCCTAAGCCTGGTTGAGAAACAGAACTGGAGAGATGTCTCGGAGGTTAAGAGCACTGACTGCTCTTCCAAAGGTCCTGAGTTCAATTCCCAGCAACCACATGGTGGCTCCCAACCATCTGTAGTGAGATCTGGTGTCCTCTTCTGGCCTGCAGCCAGACATGCAGACAGAACACTATATATAATAAATAAAAATAAAATAATCTGAGAAACAGTATCATGTTAGGCAGTTCATGCTTGGAATCCCTGCACTGGGAAGGTCTGAGGCAAGAGGATTTCTATGCGTTCTAGGCCAACCTTGAGCCACCACTGCCCGACTAGAAATAAATTCTTATAGTACATACCCGTGTATCTTAGTTCTCATTGTGTTTTGAGGAGTCTTCCATAATATATGATTCAGTGGTTCTTTATTTATTTTCAGGCTTTTAATCTTTTTGAGACAGAGTTGCTCTGTGTAACAAGAGAAACCTGGCTGTCCTAGAATTTACTTTGTAGACCAGGATGGTCTTGAACTCGTAGAAATACGCCTGCCATTGCTTCCTGAGTGCTGGGGTTAAAGGTATTGGCTACCACCACCCAGCTCAGTGGCTCCTTCTTTTTATTGCTCTGTTACGTTGTTCAGTGGCTATGTGGGATTTACCCATACTACTGGAAATTTTGGCTCTTACGTGTTGTGCTGCTATCCTTAGATTAAAAATAGATTTTTTTGGGTTTTTTTTATTTTTAAAAATTACTTGTATATGTATGTGTCCAGTGGGGGGATGTGTGTACTCGTCTGCAGGTGCCTGCCAGTGGCCAGGGGAGGGTGCTGAATGCTGGTACTATCCCTAGCTGCAAGCCACCTGATGTAAGTGTGAGGCAGCCCACTGGGTCCTCTGGAAGAGCAGTATATACTCTTAACCACTGAGCCGTCTCTCTAGCTCCAGTCCTGATGCTTTTAATAAATAAAGCAAACAATAGTAACAAATTAAGACGGAGTGACCGGGAAGGTAGCTCGGTGGTAGTGTGCTAGCAAGGATAGTGTGTTTCAAGCCCTGTTAGATCTCCAGGACTAACAAAAAAGAGAAGAAAGGGAGAGGAAAGCATTGAACTGTGTAAGGGTGCACTTTTGTCTTGCCAGTCACTTGAAGAAATTGGATCGTTTTTCCTATCTAGAGATTTTTACTCATTTGCTAATATGCAAATGAAGCAACATTCCATGTTACCTCAAAAAGTAAGTGAAACTCCAATTGAGTGATTCTCTTTTAAATCTTTCTGCAGTGCTGGACTTTAATAGTCTCATCATTTGTTACTGTTGTAATAATGAACAATCAGCTCACCTTGGAAAATTTGATGTGTTTTGTTTTTTTGTTTGTTTTTTTGAGACAGGGGCTGTCCAGGACCTTGCTCTGTAGACCAGGCTGGCCTAGAACTCAGAGAGCTCCGACTGCCTTTGCTTCCCATGTGTTGGAATTAAAGGTGTGCACCTAGCTTGACATTACTTGTTTTTTGTTTAGTTTTGTTTTTAGTGTTGAGGATCAAACCCAGAACCAGGGTCTGGCATGTGCTGGGCACGCAACCAACCACTGACTTACTGCCCAGCCCTTGAAAAACCTTCAGCTTATTTTATAACTACATCATGTGTTCTAATTGATACTAATGATCTAATGTGAATTTCTTTTAACAGGTTTGATACTAATGTGCTCTCAATATTTTCTACTTGCCTGGCCGATCAGCATTTGTATTTCAGTCCATTAATGGGAAAAATAGCTGATATTGTAAACAGGAACTTGGAAACCATACAGGACTTAAGGTACATTTATTTGGGGCCTATGGGGGTGCGAGGATGCTGGGCTTTGGGTGCAGATGGAGATGTGTCGGGTGTCACTATAATCACATCTCTCGTGAGGGCGACATCCTCATCTACACAACAGCGACGGCAAGAGCTGCTTGGTACTGTGGAGATCTCTGAGGAGCTAAGGTTTTTAACTTACCAAGTTGGCCTGCCGTGTCCGCAGCCAGATGTCACATTTTCACGTGTGGCAGCAGAAAACGTGGGATTGCCAGGTCAGAGCCAGAGGACTGCTTCTCACGATGCCAGAAAAAAAAGTAAAAATAGACGAAACAATGTATGGCATGAAGCTGTATGCTTGCCAACTTCTTTCCATATCTGCTCATTTAATTTAGAACTGGTCATTTTTGCTAGGAGTATAAAAAAATCTGTGTATCTTCTTTTCTCCTTTAAGGGCCTTGTCTGTCTTGATGGTCAGCATTTCTTCTATAATATCCCACTGTTTCCAAGAAAGACTCGTGAACAAAACAGAACTGCTTTTTGATGGTGTCGACTCTTCCAATGTCAACAATGCTAGACGGATATTACAGTTCCTCCGCAGTGTCAAGTGCAGTTATTACCCGCTCCTGGAGCGGTGCAACCAAGTGTTTATAGGCAGTATGAGCAGTCTTGACTTGGAGGCCCTCTGTAGAATCTTCAGCCTGTACCAGTACCTGCAGTTCCACAGTTTTGAGTTTATTGAAGTGGCTCGAAGGAGGCTAGTCGAGATGATCCCCTGGTCATCTGGCCACCCCGCAAGTTTTGTCAGATTGTTTGCCGTGTTGGGACCGGTGGCAGAGCCTGAAATAAGGAAACAGTAAGTTTAACTTAAAAATGTTCTATTTTCATGTTGGCTTCTTCATGCTTAGCTCTCCTCGGAGCTTGGAAACTCACCAGAATCACCCCGCTCGGCTATGGAAGGGAATAATCTGTTACAGTCTGTTCCTTCAGATGTCTGGTATCCTCCACAGTGGACTAGACAGAAGATGAGGGGCCCCGCCTAAGTATTTTCATCAGCCCTTCCTGGGTCTGCACAGAGGCGTGAGGCTCCTGTTTAGGTTGTGGTAGTCTACACAGTGGGTTCTCTATCCCGTTATCTTCATCCCGCTCACGTGATGTCAAAATTCCCAGGTTGCTTCTGATCATGCTGTTTTATCACGAGAATAAAAAAACCTAACTAAATGTTAATGATAATCATGTGTTACAGATATTTATTCCAATTCCAGAACAAGTAGTTCTGTTATTAAAAATGATTTTACACACACAAAGATTGGCGGTAATTAAAAAAAAAAATAAGAAAGCACACATTGGATGCAATGGTGCCTGGCTGTGATCCCAGCCTTAGAGGGAGTAGAGTGAGTTTGAGGCCACTCTGGGTTACACAGGGAGTCCCAGCCGAGCCCGAACTGAGACCCTTCCCTTCAGAACACTCAGATGCAGGAACAGGTGCACCTGCAGCTTGAGTGAGTTTAGTCTGGCTCATCTTTTTTAAGAAGTCTGATTTCATAGACTATTGATATAGATATAAATATCTGGAATGGTTAGTTGGATTTTTTGTTATTTTGTTGGGAGTTGAATACAGAAAGGGTCTTTCATATATTAGACAAGAGCTCTTATCTATTTACTTTGTATTTGGAGACAATCTCACTCAGTTTCTCAGGTGAGTCTTGAACACTTGCAATTCTGTATCAGCCCCTCACACTGCTGAATTATGGGTCAGTACCTGGCATTTGGTTAGATATGATATATATAGGTTAGATCTTGCTCCATTTAAAATATTTAGATATTGCTAGGAGATATGTAACTATTAAACTAATATACAAACATCATTTGGTTATCTCTTCCTAGACTATGAGGCTAAAGTTATGCAATAATAACTCTAATCCCTAATCAGCGTAACTATATGGAATATTTTGTTTTTCGAGACAGGGTTTCTCTGTAGCTTTGGAGCCTGTCCTGGAACTAGCTCTTGTAGACCACCAGGCTGGCCTCGAATTAACAAAGATCCTCCTGCCTCGGCCTCCTGAGTGCTGGGATTAAAGGCATGCGTGACCACCGCCTGGCTATAGTAGTCTTTTTAAAATATTTATTTTAAATTATTTGTATACGTGTGTGTGCATGAGTGTGCATGTGTGCATGTTTACGTGCGAGTGCAGGTGCCCTGGGAGTCCTGTAGAGTGTTGGAGTCCTTGGAGCTGGAGTTTCAGGTGGTTCTAAGCCACCTGAAATGGATACTGGAAACCAAACTCAGGTCTTCTGCAAGAGTAGTACACATTCTTACCTGCTGAGCCATTTCTTCAGCCCAGGAATTCACAGCAATCTGTAGATGCGTGGTGAAGAGCTTTCTTTAAGCAGGGTTTCCAAGAACTCCATAGTAGAGAGATATGTAGTTTTTCTGTTACCCAAAAACTGTTCATTCAAACAAATTGAAAGCCAGTTTCCCAACATTAAAAAAACCTGTATTTTTGTTTCTAGGCTTAAATCAACTATGCTGTTGATGTTAGAGGAGCTGACCGGCCAGCAAGTGCTGACAGTGTTGATAGCCATGGAGGAGATGGAGAGCAGAAACGCACACTTGATTAAAAAGTAGTCTTTCCTGAAGTTCATGGCGCTAAGTTTAGCTGTCACTCATAAGTATCTGCTTTTCTTTCCTGACAAATACTTGTGTCTAATTGCTTTGAAGTAATAAAGAATGAACATTGTTTATGTTCCCAAATGTTTGTGACTTCTGGACAGAGATGGGGTTCTTTACAGAGGTTTTCATTTCCTTTCCTGCTACTGCTAGACCAAAGCAGAGCATCGTAGTGCATGCATCGTAGTGCGTGCATCGTAGTGCATGCATCGTAGTGCATGCGTAAAGCAAGGGCTGTGCTTTCCAGAACACTTGGTTGGAACTTTCCAGAACATAAGGACTTGTCTCACTGTTGCCTCTAACTTACTGGTAGTGCGAGATTTAAGAAGGGAAAAAAAAAAAGCCATTCAAATTGCATATGCATAATTTTTCTTTATTATATGTTCCTTTAGTTAAGGTTCCACTGTCTCATTTCTCATTATGTTTCCCACTTTCTCCTTTTCTTTCAATTATTTTTAGCTCATCCCCCCCGAGGGCCAGAAGGTTATGGGAGAAAATGAGATTAGTTTTGTTAATTGCTAGTAATTTATGACAAAAACTATTCTTGGCAGCAGGATGTGGAATTTGATGTCTGCTCCCTGTTATGCTTTGTTTCTGCTTTTTCCGTTTTGTAATTTGGGAAGTAAAGCTATGCCCTTCTTTAGAAAAATATTCTGTAAAAAAATTGTATTTCTGAGTATTTGTCCTGCATGTATGTATTTGTACCATGTATCTGGTGCCTGCAGAGTCCAGAAGAGGTTGTTGGGTTCCCTGGAACTGGAGTTACAGATCATTGTGAACCATCATATGGATGCTGGGTCCTCTGGAAGAGCAGCCAGTGCTCCTAACTGCTGAGTGACCTTTCCAGCCCCTAAAGCCACGCTTTTCTCCCCGTTTCAAATTCACACTTCATGACTGCCCCTTTAGTTCTGTTTCTGTCAGCATCTGGAGACTGTTCAGTCAGAACAGAAGAGGAGGCATTTTTTTACTGATCCTCCACAAAGCAGTGTGTGTGGCCTGAAGTCTGTCTAGTCATTGTTCAATAAACAAGTGAATGACCGGGCTATAATAATGTTCTTTTTAGGATTGTTTCGGTGCTGTATAAACATTTGGATACCTATAAATCGATAGAGCTACTGAAGATAACACAAGCCTTGAGTTGTCTACATTTCCAAAATAAGGATCTTTTTATGAAACTTCGAGAATTAATTCTCAGGTAAGATTTAAGTATTTAAAGAATAAAATATTCAATTAGTATTTCATTTAGAAATCTATCCTTGTTTGCTTTATAGTGTATAAAGTAGCTAGAATTTTCTAGACAAACCTGAATAGCTTATTATTGACATTCTGAGACCTGGGCTGTATCTACTGTGCCGTACTATCATGTGCCCTTCATGTGACCCAGTACCACTAAACAACTAGGCAAACATATACACAGTTTCCCCTTTACCTTAATAACTGAAAATGACTGTATTTTCTCTGGTTATGTCACATGCGTTCTCAGTTTTCCATTGATTTGGTTGAGCTAAAATGAAGTGTTACTAATTTTACTTTAAGTTTACTAATAATGAATGACCAGTACACTGTGGCTAGCATGGACTAGTAAGATTTTATTTCCCAAGCAATCAGTGGGGTTTGTGGGTGTGTTTGTTCTTTGTTCTTTTTTTTGTTTTGTTTTGTTTTTTTGTTTGTTTGTTTTTTTTTTGAGACAGGGTTTCTCTGTGGCTTTGGAGCCTGTGGAACTAGCTCTGTAGACCAGGCTGGTCTCGAACTCACAGAGATCCGCCTGCCTCTGCCTCCCGAGTGCTGGGATTAAAGGCGTGCGCCACTACCACCCGGCCTGTTCTTTGTTCTTTTTTATATAGGAACTCAGAACTCCAAAAACAACAAATAATAAAATCATAGCAACTGTTTTATATTTAATGTAGATTAAATAATTTCTTCTAAACCTAATGGTGTCTTAAAATGGCCAGTCCTTAATTTGTTGTTAAAGAATTACTGTCCTCACGGTGGGGTAGTTACTGCACAGATTTGGAAAACAGGGAGTAGAGAGTGAGGTCAGGTGTCAGTCTGTCTGCTTGTGAGCATGTGTCTGTCTGCCAGTATTTTAATACTGTATTTCTGGTATTCATAACTAAGAAGGGAATTGGTATTATTGAGGGTTGTCCTGTGCCAGGGCCTATTCAACGTCGCAGCAGCTCCTGGTGGCCATGCAGACACTGAGCTCAGATTCTTGCAGCAGCAGCAGTAGCATCAGTAGCAGCAGCAGCAGCAGCAACAGCAGTGGCGGCAGCAGTACCAGGCTCTCTTTTCTGATGCTGACCTTTTTCCCATTGATGGTGGTTTTCTTACTGCATGAAGTGTGGAGCATGGCTGTCATCTTCGCCTTTCCTTAGTGATCCCTAATGATCTGTCCCTTGTGAATTAATTTTAAATGAACCTGACTTTCTAAGGCCACCTCACCTTTTTAACAATTATATAACAATATTTTAATTCACGTATTTTGTGTATCTTTTGGTTGTTGCTGGCGTGTTGGTTATATTCTTTCTGTTTTTTCCCCCTTTTCCTTTACGTAATAGTCATTTGGAAGCTAGCGTCATGCCGAGTGAGATTTGTATTCTGGTCTGTGCTCTATCCATGCTTCCTTCCTCTCGCCTCGACCAGACAGCGCTGTCCCGCCTCGAAGCCATTTTACCCCAGTGTGACTTCAAGGAGCTGAGCGATATTGCAGTGTCTCTTCTGAGGTGGATCCAGAATGATCACACATGCTTGGCCGGCCCTGCTAGACAGCAACTGAATCTCCTTCGGAAATTAGATCACCGGGGCCATCATCGATTACAGCAAAGCACCAGCTTGGATCTCCTGTGGGAGGATCTTAAAGCTTTGAAAGGGGAATGGCTTCAGGAGTCCTTGGTTGAAGAATCAGTTGCTGCTTTGGAACACTTTGTGGATGAAATCGATGGCACCAACGTTACAAAGATCGCGTCTTTTCTTTCCAAAACTAACTACCTCAGCACCGTAATACTTGATAGAATAGCTTCGGTGGTCATCCAGCAGATTGAAAAGGTGAGATTTAAGTGTTAGACATGACTTTTACACTGTTCAGCTTCCAGAAAGCACATACATACATACATACATACATGGATACATACAAGGATACATAAATTATAAATACTTAAATACTTTTTAAACTTAGATGAGAGTGAAGTTCAAAATTTCAGCTCTGGCTTCTGGTTTATCAGTTTGTTCTTTTTCACTTTAAAGCCACTTTTGAGCAGGGTATGATGGCACACTTGAGATCTCAGTGTTTGGGAGGCTGAGGCAAGAGGATTGCCAAGAGTTTAAGGTCCAAGTGGACACACAGACAGACCTTGTCTCAGACAAAAGGAAGGAGCTGCCTTGTTCCCCTACCCATGGATTTGGAGAGAACCATGGTCATCCTTTGATTCCTTCAACCCTTAAGATCAGAAGCCAAAGAGGCTTTGGCTTGTTTCATTTTTGAGAGACAGAGTCTTGTTATGTAGCTCACAGTCTAGAGCTCCCAGAAATTTTCCTACCTCTGCCTTCCAAGTGCTGGGATAAAGCATGTAACACTATGCCCAGCTAAGATCAAAAGTCAGAGTTTTTTAATTGGAAGGCAGTATTTAAAATATTAGGCATATTTTCATGGTAGCCAATAACTGATTTTTAATTTTCTTTTTTTTCTCTGTAATCCTGGGTATCACTATTAAACACTTGCAGGCTGGCAAGATGGCTTAGCAAACAAACGCACTTGCCTCCCAACAATGCGGGTCTGATGGACCTGAGTTTGCTGCCAAAAGCCTTGTGATAAAAATGGAAGGGAGAGAGCCAACTACACAAAGCTGTCCTCTGACTTACACGTGTAGATGTGGCACACACACTTGTGCATGTCACACACACACACACAAAATCGAGGGAAGCGTGAAGAATGAGAAAATAAGGTATTTGCTGACACTCGCATCCCTAAGTTGTCATTGTATACTTGTTTCTGAAATTACGTTGGCTAAGCTGCCTTATGGATCGGATGAGAAGACCCTTTCTTACAAAATCATTGTCTGTATGTTAGGATGAGGTCTTTATTCAGAAGCTAGTGCTTTTCACAAAGAACATAAAAATGTCTAACTTGCTTAGCTTTGTGCCCGGCAGGTGCTTAGATGAGTGATGTGTCAACAGGGAACAACGAAGTGGCCGTAGATCAATGGTCGCTTGCTTGGCCTTCGGTCCAGCCCTCAGTACTGCCAGGCAGCATAGCTCACTCCTGGGATCTCGGCAACTGACCTTGAGCTTGGACTGTACAGTGAGTCCCTGTCTCAAAAATACCAAAGGATGGAAAGTGTGTGGAAGAAAGATGCTGGTGGCTATAAATTAAGGGACTTCCTTGGCTGTAGAAGGATGTTATTCTGTTCAATGCCCTGATGACATGGAAGTAATTGGGGCTTCTTCCTGTTCATTTCCAGTGAGGGGTGGATCCCACAACAGGGTTTTTACCTGGCTGCTTTGCTGTTCTGTGCTAACATTTTCACAGCTACTAATAGTTACAGATTTAAACAGATCATTGCAGGACGCAAAACTGATACATTTGTAATGTCATTATAGGCGTGTGAGAAAGACTTCGTCTAAAATGGTAGATTAAAATTGGTTTCGCTGAAGCCAACACTAAATTCTTGTTTGCTCATACAGATCCATCCCTTTTCCATCCCCGCTGCTATTCTTCCATTCAGTGTTTTCAACTATGATCCACCTCAAAGGGATGAGTTTTTAGGAGCGTGTGTCCAGTGCCTTACTTCTTACAAAGGTAGGTAAAATGATTGGCAGAATAATGGGTGAGTAGGTTCTTGTTCGTATGACCTAAGAGCTGTTACAATGGCCTTCAGTAACCAGGTATTCATAATAGCTGGAAACTCTGTGCTACAGATGTTTAAAGCTGGGTGTGGTGGTGTATATCAGCCCTTTGGTGAGGCAGGAAGGTTGCTTGTTTGAGACCAGCTTGGGCTGGGATGGACTTCTGTCTGCCTGTCTGTCCATCCATCTGCCTGTCTCTCTACCTGTTGTGTCTTGAAAGAATCTGTCTCAAGAGAAGTATCCATTTCTCTGAAGCCTTTTTAGTATGAAAATGTGAGACTTGTGTAAGAATTGAGCAAGGAGCACCAATATAGCCATGGCGTGGACTGGATGATGTTACTGTTTTGTCATGCTTGCTTTATCTCTTGCTCGCTCCCCCACCCCATCTGTTTTAAAGCATGCTGTGCTGTATTGCTGAAGCACACCTGCCCAGAATGATGAACCTCTTATATCAGCACACACCGTGAGCACACTAAGAAACTCCAGGGTCTTTGCATAATTAAAGAGTCTGTGTTTAATGTCTTCCTAATCTGTACCCCCAAATAACCACTCCAGTGTTTACTTTGGTGGTTACCTGTTTCATCTCTCATAGTCTAGAGTACCACCCTCATACACTTTTAACTTAGTGTCGACATCTGGGGAGAAGCTTTCAATTCTTTCCTTTTTGTTAACAAGGTTTTCAAGGACCTATTAAAGTTGAAGGGACAAATATCTGTGTAGTATATCCCCAGTCTAGCTTGAACTATAGCATTCTTCTGCATATGACGAGCCTTTGAATTATCCTCTCTATATGCTTCAGGGAAAGAGAACATTCTCCATGTAGCCACTATGCCAGCATTACAACCAGGATAACCAACAGTGCCATCTATTACCTAGACCATCATCAAAGTTTCCCATTTGTTACCATTTTTTTTTGTTTCCCATATAGGGAGGTTATGTGTGCGTGTGTGCATACTGTGTGTGTGTGTGTGTGTGTGTGTGTGTGTGTGTGTGCTTCTGGTATGTGAGTGGCAGAAGACAATCTCAGGGGCCTTTCAGGTACTTGGCTTTCCCCTTGTGAGTGTCTTTTGTTTGTCACTCCGTGGGCTTCACTCACTGGAAAAGCACTTGCCCAGCTTGGATGAGACCCAGGTTCAATGCTGGTACTGTAAGAAACAAATGAACAAACAAATAAACCCAATGGAGTGATGATTTTCCTCATTTTGAATGCAGAGTAGGTTTTTATAAAAAATAGTTTTTATTTTAGATTTACTTATTGTATGATGGGGGCATATGCCACAGTCTGGGTACCGCGTGTGTGTGTCAGTCAGAGGACAACTTGTAAGAGTCAATTGTGCCTAACTATTTGCTTTGCTCATGATTTGGTCTTTTTTGTAAAAATAAAATCAGCAAAGAAATCCAAAAGGAAAGATTATTGTTTGGTTGGTTTTGGAGACAGGCTCTCACATGAGCCTAGGCAGACCTGCAACTGTAATGTAGCCATGCTGGTCTCAAACTTGTGCAGTCCTCCTGCCTCAGCCTCCCAAGGACTAGGATTATAGCGGTGTGCTACCACACCTGTGAAGATTTGGGGTTCATCTTTTCTGTCCTTCATTAGAATTCTTGTGTCAGTGCATCATGGTAGTTTTCCCTTCCCTGCGTAAGAAGGCTCTCAAGTGAGGCAAATCTGGCAAAGCCTTAGCTTTATCTAAACTGCTTATCTATATGTACATGTGAAACAGCTGTATGTTATAATTTTAAACTCATTTTTTAGGTAAATTGGATCCTGTTACATTAGTGTTTGTTGGTTTTTCTTTGGCCACGCTTGAATATTTTCCAGAAGATCTGCTAAAGAAAATGTTCACCATCAAGTTCTTAGCCAGATTAGATTCCCAACTTGAAAGTATGTATCTGCATTTTAGTTTTAGAATTTACTAAATGTACCTTGTATGCAAGTGTCATTTGTGTCCATACTGAAGCGTTTAAAGGCTAATGATATTATTTCCTGCTAGTAAAAGCATTTTATGATTAGCTGGGGGGCAGTGTAATGGTAGAATGCTTGCTTAGCATTTGTTAAGCCCTGGGTTTTACCTCCAGAACTGGGAAGGTGGGGATGTGTGTATACATATATGCAGATATTCTTGTAAATATATATATAATATAAAATAGTATATAACACACACACACACACATCACACATTATACCCAAGGTTTCAGCATATGGGAAGCTGAGGCAAGAGGATTGAAAGTTTGAAGCAGAGCAAGCCACCCAGGGCCTTGTATTGAGATCCTGTCTTAAAAAAAATTATGAGGGGGCTGGAGAGATGGCTCAGAGGTTAAGAGCATTGCCTGCTCTTCCAGAGGTCCTGAGTTCAATTCCCAGCACCACATGGTGGCTCACAACCATCTGTAATGGGGTCTGGTGCCCTCTTCTGGCCTGCAGACATACACACAGACATAATATTGTATACATAATAAATAAATAAATATTTTTAAAAAATTATGAATATAATGAAAACTTTTATAAACACATAAAACATCAGAGTTAGATTCTTTCACCAAGTAAAACCTACTTTAATGGGGAGGTGCTTTCTTTTCCTTCTTTTGTTTGGAGAGGATTGAGCCCAGGGCATCTTGCATGCTAACCACACACTCTACCATTAGGTGATACTCAAGTGCTTAAAATGTTTCTTTTGTGTCTTCCTTTTGGTCCCATATAAATACTTATGTATCAAAGTATGTTTTTAAATAGATGGAGAATTTAAATTGCTTTTTAAGCTGCTGTTTTCATTGAACTATATTCTGAATGTCATAAATATTTTTTGATGTCATATTTTTACTGGATTCATGGCATACCATTATATAACTATAGTGAAACTTCTGTCATTTAAAACCAGGAACCTCCTTTTTAAAAAGGGCAGCGCTGCGGATTAATTCCAGGGCCCTGTGCATGCGCTGCAGGCACGCATTATAGTTATATCCTAGAGAATGGGCAGCGCTGTGGTTTAACTCCAGGGCCCTGTGCATGTGCTGCAGGCACGCACTATAGTTATATCCTGGGACTCATTTCTCATTTTACAGGTTGTTTCCAATTCATTACAACTAATAAATATTACACACAACCATGGATTGGTTTCTTAGGATAAATTCTAAAATTGGAAGAAAGTCAATGAAAATTCTTTGTGGCATTTTTTTTTTAAATGTAGCAATGTAGCTTTAAAATTCACAAAGTGTAGAAATTGGTCTTTTTGTTGTTGTTGTTTTGAGACAGGGCTTCTCAGTGTAACAGCTCTAACTGTCCTGGAACTCAGTTTGTAGACCAGGCTGACCTTGAACTCAGAGATCTGTCTGCCTCTGCTTCCAGAGTGCTGGGACTAAAGGCGTGTGCCATCACTGCCTGGCAGAAATCAGTCTTAATCATGTTACCAAATATATCAACTTAAAGATATGAAGCATTCACAAAGGAAGTGATTTTCTCATGTAAGAGCTCAAGTATCAACCAACAGTGGGGGTCATGGTATGAAGAAATGAAGTTTCTGCTAGGTCTAGGCTATCCAAATCCATCGGTAATTTGCTTTTAATTTCAGTTTTACCTTCAAGTCTAAGTGCAAGGGTCCAGTTCCGCCTTATGGAGTTAAATAGAGCCGTCTGCCTGGAATGCCCAGAGTTTCAGACCCCGTGGTTTCATGATCGCTTTTGTCAAGGACACTATAACAAAGGTTTGTTTTCTTTTGGTAAGAGAGTATGGTTAATTCCAGAACAGATTATTAGGTAATACATTTTTATCACCATTAAATCTAAATATGGCGAGAGTTTCCAGAAGGGCCTATGGCTTGTTAAATAGTTTTGTAAGTAGGTTTCATTTTTTTTTAAAATAAGTATTTGCACAACTTTAACGGGAAAACCAGACTCACGAAACCAAGGTTCCCGCGAAGTACAGGAAACAGGAAGGGCAGTGGGTTTCATTTTGCAGGAATTTCTTAACCAGGACACCGACCACCTGAGCAGGCACTTACCTCCTACTGTGTTTAGTGTTATTGCACATGGATCTCATTAGGCTCTTACCGTATCTATTTGCTTCTCGCGTGTGCCAGTGGTTGCACACCCAGGCGTGTGTGCAGGTCAGAGGACAGCTTTCTGCAGTCAGCTCTCTCCTTCCACCTTCATCTGGGCTCTGGGGCTCAAACTCAGCTCCTTAGGCTTGGGAAGCCAGCCCTCTTACAAAACTGCTGAGCCTCCTGGCCAGCCCTGAGGCTCTGGGTAAGAATTTTTACTTTTCGATTTGTAGAATAAGGATGGCTTTTCATTTTCTTAATTTTCCTGAAGATGTTGGTGTTGTGACTGGAGCACAACAACAGATCTATAAGATGCTAGCAGAAATCCTCGGCGGACACAGATGTGTAAAGGCTTCGACCCTTTCGCCGTATTACCACACAGTGGGTAAGTCGCCAGACACAGCCAGCTCCTTTCGGACCACCCTCCCTCGGATCATCTTCTTCTGGTTAGCTGGAACTTTAGAAAGGTTTCTAGCTGCTTGTAAAAATTTGTTTTTATTTTTACATGTGTAATCATTTACCCACATTTGTGTAAGTGCACTAAGTGTAGCCTTAATACTTACATATACCAGAAGAGAGAGCCATACCTGTGAAACTGCACTTAGTGACAGTGATGAGTGCCGGCCATGTTGGCGCTGAAACCCAGCCCGGGTCCTCTGCAGTGGCCTTCAGTGCTCTTCGTCCCTGAGCCCTCTCTCAAACCCCAGGTTTATAATTTCTTTTCAAATTTTGTTTTGTTTTTAAAGATGTATTTATTTATTATGTATATAATGTTCTGTCTGCATGTTTACCTGCATGCCATTATAGATGGTTGTGAGCCACCATGTGGTTGCTGGGGATTAAACTCAGGCCCTCTGGAAGAGCAACCATTGTGCTCTTAACCGCTGAGTCACCTCTCCAGCTCCCTTCTTTTCAAATTTTTATTATAAAAAAATTTTCAAACAGACAAAAGTAGACAAAAAATATAATAATGAATTCTCAAATTCATTCCCATAGTCCAACTTTGATAACCATCAATATTGTCATTTTCAGAAAAAAAATTAAAGTTGATCTTCACCAGTGCTAAGTAAAATCCAGATTCGGGTTCACTAAACATTTCTGGATCTTCAAAACATTCTGTCCGTGCTGGGTGGTGGTGGCGCACATCTTTAATCCCAGTACTCGGGAGGCCAGCCTGGTCTACAAAGCAAGTTCTCGGACAGCCAGGGCTACACAGAGAAACTCTGTCTTGAAAAACAAAAAATAAAAACAAAACAAAACCCACCAAAACCCCGACAAGATCCTATCCTCCCTGGACATGGTGGCACATGCCTATAATCCCAGCTTCTTGGGAGGTTTAGGTGGAGAGCAAGACCCTGTCTCAAAAACAAAGAAAGAAAGAAAACCAAAGCACACAGCAGGGCTTTGGAGAAAGTGTAGGCCTTTGCTGCTCCCTCCAGCTGCACCGCTGGTTTTCCTGTTTGGAAAGGTTGCTGTACCTTATAAGGTAATGAGGGCTCTGCCCGCATGAAACCATCACCTCCTAAAGGCTCTCCTCCTAATACCGTCATATTGATGATTAAGTCCCATTATGTAAATTTCAGGTGAGACCATCTGTCCTAATTTGCATTCTATTGCTGTAAGGAAACACCATGACCAAAAACAACGTGGGGAGAAAAAGGTTGATTTCATCTTACAGCTTGCTGCCTGTCATCCAGGGAAGGCAGGGCAGAAACGTGGAGGCAAGAACTGAGGCAGAGTCCTCGGAGGGTGGTAGGAGGCTTTGAAACCCCAAAGTCTGTGCCCAGTGATGCACTCCATTCAGCAGGGCCACTCCTCCTAAGCCTCCTAAGCCTCCTTAAGTAGTGCAACTAGGGACCATGAGTTCAAATCCTGAGAATATGGGAACATTCATTCAACCACTAAATAGAATAAAGCTGGGTGCTGGTAGTCTAGTTATGGAAGAAGCTGAGGCAGGAGGATGACTTGAGCATTGGGATTCTTAACCAGCTAAGCAACATAGCAAGAGCCTATCTCAGAAATGCAAAGGTAAATAACTAAATTTAATATCATATAGCCTCCATGTTTTTTTTATATATATATTTGATTTACTTGTTCAAATTTGGATACAAATATTGCATTTAGTTTATTTGTCTTTTTTTCTTCAGTTTTTCTCCTACCCCCCCCCCTTATAATTTATTGGAGAACATTCCATCATCTAGACTCCTCTGATCGAACCCCTTTGGCATCGTTTAACATGCTCATGTTGCTCTCACCTTTCTGGTAAACCAGCAGTTAGAAGTGGATGCTTACTTAATTGGACTCTAGCTTTAATTTGTCTCACAGATGGCTATTATTGCATCGCATCAAAACTCATCACTCATCAGCGGGTCTGTAACGCTCTTCAGGCTGACTCATCTGTGAGACAGTTCCCTTGTGAGCGTTTGCCCTGCTGACTTCAGTCGCCATTGCCTGTCGCTCCTTGCCTAAATCTAGCATCTGTAAGGGAGGCCAGAATAGCAAGTTTCCACACGCACTGTTCCTTCCACATGGATGGCTCCGATGTGTCTCTGAAAAACATTTCTGTGTCAGCTTAGTTCCTATGCATGACGTTCATATAGGAAGGCTTGTCCTTGTTGTACAGATGTGTTGTCTTAGTACATCTTTTTTGAGACAGTCTGGCTATGTAGCTTGCTGACCCTAACTTGTCCTCCTTCTGCCTCAGCCTCCCAGTTGCTGAGATTCCAGGCATGCATCACTATGCCTGCCTTAAAGCAAAACTCTCGCATATGATTTGACTTAGCTCAGTGCGAAGTGTAGCCAGCTATGTGCTGTACTTAATACTTGCTTGGTATTTATTGATTTTCAAAGAAAAGTATCAATTGGACGCTACCTTACAAAATGAGTTGGATAGTCAGGGAGTTATGCTGTTCTTTTTGCTCTTTTAAATACATGTGTGAATATACATGTCTATGTAAATATGTTTAAAAGATACTTAAACTTTTGGCTGCTAGAATTTACCTAATTTATACTATTGATTCTTTTTATTTTTGAAATAAGATTTTGAATGCATTTTGGATAAACGAAAAAAACCTCTTCCTTATGAAAGCCACAGCCTACCTCCAGGGAAATCACCGGGAATATACTGGGAGTCAAATACTTCAAGAGTTGAGTCAAGGCTTCCACCAGAATCTGAGAGGTAATTTATATGTTAGTTTTAGGGTATTTTTTGAATGGTTATATCCGGCATTATATCATAGCCTCCTGTATTAGGGGTTGGTTTTAGCACCTGCTACTTTCCTTCAGCTGTCCATGGCCAGCAGTCTGTGTAATCAAGTGATGGCCTGGTCATCCTCAGCCAGGTGTGCATTGTTTTCTTCCTAGCACCCCATGCTTCTCCACTTGGGGGAGCACTTAGCCACCTCTTTCGCATTGCTGCTGTACTCACACATCAGGTTGGACCATAGCTATGCTGCTTGACTTCATGGGTAAATTTTTTATGGAAGTCTCCACCTCATAGGTGCCTGTTGGACAAAGAAACTCATGAGTTTTACGAGATGTTTTGTTTTATAGTTTCTTTAAATGAAAAGGTTTGATTTCAGCCGGGCGATGGTGGCGCACGCCTTTAATTCCAGCACTCGGGAGGCAGAGGCAGGCGGATCTCTGTGAGTTTGAGACCAGCCTGGTCTACAGAGCTAGTTCCAGGACAGGCTCCAAAGCCACAGAGAAACCCTGTCTCAAAAAAACCAAA
>NW_026067899.1:3453688-3469487 GCF_014885135.2 Alexandromys fortis
AAAAAAAAAAAAAAAAAAAAAGAAAAGAAAAGGTTTGATTTCAGTCACTAATTTCTTAAGTAGAAAAATAGTTCGGAGCTGGGTGTGGTGTGTGCCTGTCGTCCCAGCACTTGGGTGGTAGAAGCAAGAGGTAGTTCAAGGCTGCAAGGCTCCTTAGACAAGGAAGAACTTATTTGGGGCTTATGGTTCCAGAGGGAGAAGAGTCTACCGCCATCGAGGCAGGGAAGCATGGCTGCAGGCGGGCATGGCCACCGGAGCAGCTAGCTCCCATCCTGAACCACAAGCAGAGACAGAGGGAACAAGTTGGGAATGACATGTGGCTCTTGAAACCTCAGAGTCCACCCCTAGCGACACGTTCTCCATCAAGGCCACATCTCCCCAAGCCTCTCCAAATGCAGCCATCAAATGGGTACTAAATATTCAAGTTTGAGAGACTGGAGACAGTCATTCAAACCACCACAGTGGTGGTGATACTCTGTCTCAGAGAATGAGCAAGATTAAAAAAAAAAACCCTTTTGATTATACTGAGGTATAGTCATTGAGCCTTTGTATATGAATGCATGCATTCTTTTTCCTGACAGGCTTGTGGTTTCTGGTTACTTAAATTCCCATTTTGAGTTTGGAAGTAAGCATTTTTTATATTTTGTAGGATTGCTTTAGAATTTTTGGATGTAAGAGCCTTCTGTTCAAACATTCCTCACTTAAAAGGAAAATCTGCTATGAAAAAACGACATCTGGAAATTTTGGGCTATCGTGTTATTCAGGTATGGAACAGTCATCTAATTCATCCTCTAAACAGGCATGGTGGAGTGGGTAGGGCCAGGCGTATCTGTGATCCCAGAGATGGGTGGTCGGCTGGAGGCTTTCTTCATTTTTTAGCACAAAACAACAACTACAAATACTGGGTGACAGATCATGTACACACTCTTAGCTCATAACCTTAGAGACAGATAAAATAATTTCTGCATTTGATAACATTTTATAAGTCTCTGAAGCTATCATTAGAAACCTTATATATGCCCTTATATTAAAAGGAGTTGGGCTGGGCGACGGTGGCGCTCGCCTTTAATCCCAGCACTCGGGAGGCAGAGGCAGGCGGATCTCTGTGAGTTCGAGACCAGCCTGGTCTACAGAGCTAGTTCCAGGACAGGCTCCAAAGCCACGGAGAAACCCTGTATCGAAAAACCAAAATAAAAAAAAAATAAAAGGAGTTGGCTCTGCCCATCATGGGAGAGCTCTCTTCCCCTACCCCATACTAAGGAGAGATGAGATGGTCCCACCCCTCACCACTGCCGTGGGAGAGCTGGCCCTAATGGCAATGGCATGGGTGTAGGGAAGCTGGCTCCACCCCTCACCTAAGGTTGGTGGCTCCAGTGCCCCCAACTGACCAGCTCAGCTACCACCCAGGACCTGGAGTGCATGAAGGGACTGGTCCTGCAGAATGATAGCCACAGAATCTCCGTGACTGGGGCGACAGCAGGATATCTGAGAGGTGTTTTGGTGAGGGTCCAGTGATGATGGCTTACCAGAGGCCAGAGGCCTTGGACCTGCCCAAGGACTCATTGCAATGAACATTTGTGGGTGGGGCTAATTGGACAAAAGGGTCTACAGTGTGACACACCACAGCTCCCAGTGCCACTAGGACAGATGAAGAGGTGTTGGAGACGCAGGAGAATTGGAGGAGTGAGGTAGTTTTTGTTCATATTGTTTTGTTTTGCTTTTAATTAATGGGGGTGGGGGGTGGTTCTTTTGTGGAGGATGCTGCAGATATGGAAGGACTGGGAGGAGAGCCATTTGGGTTCATGATGTGAAATTCCCAAAGAATCAATAAAGAAATAGATTATAAAAATAATTTCTACATTTTATAAATCTCTGAAGCTATCATTAGAAAGCTTATATAACCCCTCACTAGACCAATAATTGGGAGATCTACCTAATGGTGGGGAAGTCAAATTGAAAACACTAGTAGTTGCTTTACAACCTGTATTCAAACGAACGGCTTACTTTGCAGGTCCCTTACTTTGACTGGAACTCTATGGCACTGTCCACACAGGATGCGAGGATGGACTACCTGAGACAACATATATTTGGAGCAGGCAAATCCTGATTGAGTTTCCATTTAAAATGACCATGGCATACCACGTCTCTATTTTCTTTACTTAAGTGGTCTGACTCAATTAAACAATGCTAAGTGCAAATATTCTGAGTTGGGAACACACCTGATGTGCTTGAGATCAACGAGCTCAGCTGTGGTTAGAGCAGATCAAGCAGGAAGTGGTTGGGAGTAAAAAGTCAGAGGAGACAGTCAGCAGCATAGGACTTCATGGCTCCCCCCGGGGTGAGATGAGAAGCCAGTGCAAAACTTTAAGCAAGGAATGCTAATAACAGACACAGTTCGTATTTTTAAAGTATCTTAAGTAGTCCTGGCTGGTCTTAACCTTGTGGCAGTCTTCCTGCCTCTGCTTCTTGAGTGCTGGGATTACAGGTATGTGCCGTCAAGTGCAGCTAAGAACTCTTTTCATAAGTGAGTTAATCCCAATGCTCTGCAGGGAAAGGCAGGAAGTCTGCTGTGGGTTCGAGGCCAGCTTGTGGGACATAGTGAGTTCCAGGCCAGCCTAGGCCACAGTGTGTCCAGACACACACTCAGGTAAAACACCCATACACATAAAAATTTAAAAGGGGTCGGGGTGAGGCCATTTGGATTTGATTAGACACTTTGCCTTCAGATGAAACTCATTTATTATTTTTCTTAAACAGCATTTCCAGTCATCTTCGTTACAATGCACAAGATCCCCATCATAGCTCACAACGTGAGGAAAGGGTTCTGTTACTCAAACATTTCTTGAGAATGTAGACATATGCATTTCATTGACAATAGAAAACGAGTGTAAATGTACCTTAAGAATACAAAGGCTTAGTAAACAGCTCAGATTTAGAAAGCCCACATCTTTGAGTAAAGTTTAACAAAAGTACATTGTTCAGCTGAACACTAAAGCTCTCAGCAAACGGTTCTAGACTCGGCGTTGGAACAAGCTCACGGTGACTCCGAGATCTGGCTACACTGTCAACCTCAAAGACTCTACATGAATCATTGTACAGGCTTAAAGAAAGACAGTAAATTATAGGCTTCTTGTCCCAACAAGCCACTTCTCAAACGGTTATTGTTGTCACCTTGTTTATAGTTTAGACAGTTTGAACAGATTTAAGCGTGTTGCTAGGCAACTAGCTCCCGAAGCATAACGTATTTCCTTCAACATCCCAGCCCATTCTTTTTTATCATCTTCATACCTGATGGAAGAAAAAAAAAAAAAACAAAGAAACAATAAGCAGCCTTTAATGAAAGCAGTTTGTAAATTTCTTTGTACTCAGTATAAATCTGGGGTCTCGAGGGCGGGGGGGGGGGGGACCCCACTGCCTCCTGCCAGACAAGGAGCCTCTCCTGGTAACAGTTGAATCCCTTTCAATGTATGCACCTGTGAGTGAGCATATACCTGCACCAATGGCCATTGTATTGGAATCGGACCGCCCAGAAAAATTCATGGACAGATGACCCACTGAACTATGGTCTCCAGATGGAACTTATGCGCCTGTGACCTCTGGGATATACCTTGTTTTCCATTAAATGTTTACTGGATCTGACACTGTGGTCAAAGTGTTCCCTGCCCTTTAGAAAGCATTCTTTGACTAAAATAGTTCAGTTGAGCCAGGCGGTGGTGGCGCACGCCTTTAATCCCAGCACTCGGGAGGCAGAGGCAGGCGGATCTCTGGGAGTTCGAGGCCAGCCTGGTCTACAAAGGGAGTTCCAGGACAGGCTCCAAAGCTACAGAGAAACCCTGTCTCGAAAACAAAAAACAAACAAAAAAAAATAGTTCAGTTGAGTAGCCACCGCATACTTAGGAGAATGGCCTAGCAGCTGTCTGGGTGGTAAAATGGATAGCTACTCTCACCTTTTTCTTATTAAATAATCATTTGCTATCTGAATCATCAAACAATTAGAAGAATAAATTAGATTTAATTAACTCATGAAAAACTGAATAGGTAAACATTTCTTAAGTACTGTTTCTTTTTAAAAATAATTTAAAAGTTATTATATTTTTAATGTCCATTGGTGTTTTGCCTGCATGTGTGTCTGTGTGAGGGTATTAGATCCCCTGGTACTGGAGTTACAGACAGTTGTGAGTGCTGGGAATCAAACCCGGGTCCTCTGGAAGAGCAGCCAGTGCTCTTAACTGCTGAGCGATCTCTCCAGCCTCAAATGCTGTGTTTTCTTAGGAAATGAACTACTCTAAAGGAAAACAAGACATTCTGCCTTAACGAGTCACTCTTAAAGCTAGAATTGGGCAGAAAAACTCAGCTGTCCTAACTCATTTTAACAAAGAAACCTGCCTAGGACTGGAGAGATGACTTAGCAGTTAAGAGCACTGGCTGTTCTTCCAGGGGACCCAGGTTTGATTCCCAGTACCCACATGGTGGTTCACAGTTGATAGTAACTCTAGCTCCAGGGGACCCAGTGCCCTCTTCTGACCTCCAAATAAATCAGACATACACATATGCAAAACACCATATATAAAATAACATTTTTTTAAAAAAAATAACAACAACACCAACCAAGAAGGTATTCTGGATGAGTTCTTTCCTTAATCTCACAGCTAACCAGTCACAAGTAGTACTTGATCAATAAGTGGCATATTCAAAAGTTCAGTTAGGCTTGAAGTGTAGAGTTTACCACTGGGAAGGGGCATGATGGGAAAATCTGGCTTATTTACTGCACACTTGCTTCCGAGTTACCTGGCTTAATACTTGGTTCAAAGCATTAGACTGAGGAAAACTTACTTCCATATGTCGTTGACTTCAGTGGGTGCAAACTCTTTCGATTCCAGTTGGATCATTGCAAAACCGCCGATGGCATACAGGGATCCGGCCAGGCTGACCAGACTGATGGAGCTTCTTTCTTGGGGAAATTCCGTCATCACTTCCCATCTAGGTGTTTCATTGAAAATGCAGTCAACACAAAATGCACAGAAACACACCATTTTGGTGTAATTTTGTTCTTTTTAAAGGATTGTGTGTTCTCACACATGCACATGTGTGTATACATACATCTATAAATAGGTCTAAAACTAAAACCACAGAGGGTTTATAGTTTTGTCTGCAGGTTTACACTTTTTTATTTAGACAGGGTTTCACTATGTAGCTCTGGACTGGAATTCAAGAGATCTGACTGCCCCGCCTCCCAAGCACTGCCAATCAGAGGTGTGGCCTACAGAGTCCAGTAGCATTAAGCTTTTTGTATTAGAGCATTTACCTCTATTCTCCAATCTTCAAGGACATCATTTTTAATTATCATTTAAATCTAACTCCATGAAAATCCTTTGTGATTTGCAGATATCAAAATTATTTTGTAATTATATATATTTGGTTTCTTAAGAAAGTAATAACACTGCTCTAATTTTTCTCAACACTATTATAGGAATTTCAACATATGTATTCATCTAGTTTGTGTGAGCTCAAAAATTTAGGAAGATTATTTTTATATAAAAATAGCAGTCAAGTCGTTGGTAGTGGTACAGGTCTTTAATCCTAGCACTCGGAAGGTAGAAGTAGGTGGATCTCTGTGAGTTCGAGGCCAGCCTGGCCTACAGAGCAAGTTCCAGGACAGTTAGGGCTACACAGAGAAACCCTGTCTTAAAAATAAATTAATTAATTAATTAAATTGAACTAAAAAACCCAAAAATCACTCAAGTATTTTTTCACATTAATTCAATAAAAACTTAAAAGTAAAATTAAGAAACTTATAAAGCACTCATAGTTTATGAGTGTTAGTTGTCAACAATAGAAAACATTTTAAATTTTTTGCTTGGTTTTTTTTTAAGACAGGGTTTCTCTGTGTAATCCCTGCTGTCCTGAACTCATTCTGTAGAACATGCAGGCCTCTATCTCAGAGATCTGCCTGCCTCTGCCTCCCAAGTGCTGGGGCTAAAGACTACCACCACCTCGCCAAAAATATCTTTTAATCTTTTTCTTATCTTTTTGAAACAGGGTTTCTCTGTAGCATTGGAGCCTGTCCTGAAACTCACTCTGTAGACCAGGCTGGCCTTGAAGTTACCAAGATCTGCCTGTCTCTGCCTCCTGAGTGCTGGGACTAAAGGCATGCACCACCACTGCCCTGCAATATCCTTTAACTTTTAAACTACGTGTTCCTCATTAATTCTTTTAAGACACGTGTACCCATCTTTGTTCATACAACTTTTCCGAGAAAAATAATGCCTTAGTGAAATGACTGACTGAGTAAGATTAGCCCAGAGTCAGGCAAATAGTATATCAACACTAACTCATGACTCCTGCATTTCAAATGACAAACACACGGTGTGGGGAGTTGGAAATACTTTCTCTTAACCTAAGGTTCTTGGCTCCCCCACCTCCCATGCCTTAGAAGGCGTAACTGCCACCCAAATGTGACAGCTAAATGGACAGGACTCGTTTGCACAGCAGAGCAGCTCACTTGTTGGTCTTGAGGTCGAAAGCTTCAACTGAAGCAGAGAGACCGTCCTCGGTGACACCCCCTGCGATTACAATTTTGCCTTTATGGATTGCCACTCCAAACATGGAACGAGGGGTCTTCATCGGAGCCAGATCTTTCCAGTCTCCCTTTTTGGGGTTGTAGATAAACATTCTATTTGTACACTTTCTGTGAACAGAAAAAGACAACAATGTTCCTTTTAGAATCTCTTTTTGGTGAAAGTACAAATCTACATTACTGTGGACGATTTTGCTAATGGATATACTTCAACACCATGCTAAAGAGTATGTTGAAGCTGGGTGGTGGTGGTGCACAACTTTAATCCTTGCACACAGGAGGCAGAGGCAGGTGGATCTTGAGTTCAAGGCCAGCCTGGTCTACAGAGCTAGTTCCAGGAGAGCCAATACTACCCAGAGAAATCCTAGAAGAATACATTGGATATTTTTTAGCAGTTGGGGCTGGAGAGATGGCTCAGCAGCACCCGCCTCTTCAGCCTGATGACCTGAGTTCAGTCCCCAGATCTCACCTAGTGGAAGGAGAACCAGCTCATCAAAGTTGCCTTCTGACCTCCACAGGTGTGCTGTGGGAAGCGCACCCTCCACATTCTACAGATACAGGTAATGTTTTCTACTTAGGCTTAATTGAATAAGAGAGCCTATTGGTCTCAGTGTAGTACAATAGTTCTAAAGCAGCTAAATAAAGGACTGACTGTGTTCTTGGATAGCGACTAAATAAAAGACTGACTGTGCTCCTGGATGCTGCTTTTCTCCTGTTAGGATGCTTATGGTTGAGGTATTGTGCCCATCTGGCAGCGTGCAACATTCCTATCTATTTGGTCTAGTGACTTTAAAACGTCATTTTTGTTTTAAAAAATAATTACATTTTCCTCTAATAATGTCAAAACTATATTTGCAATTTTTACCTGCAAAATATGACATGAGAGTCAAGTCCCACTTCAATACGTAGTTTAAAAACAAACACAAACAAAGGCAGAAGCTCTTTCAGCACTCACTCGGATGTCAATCAGAAGGAAACCGTGGGCACTTACTTGTCGTCTGTCTTTCCGCCTAGACAGTAGATCATCCCGTTATGGGAAATCACATTATGGCCATAAACTTTAATAGGAAGATTTTTCACTTCACTCCATTTTGCAGCCCTAAAATCAGATGACAATACAATTTATGTTCCAGCTTGTGAAAATATGAGCTTGTTGTCAGCATGCTTAGGGAACAGGAACAGGCTAGGAGTATTATGTCAACTTACGCAGGATCATAGCATAGGACGGAGTCTAACGAAGCTTCTGTTTGGAGGTCTTTGCCAGCAACCACGTAGATTTTGTCGTCCACCTCTCCCAAACCAAAGAGACACCTGGCTGATGGTAGAGGAGGAAGTCCGACCCACTCAGATGTTATGCTATCAAGCTGAAGAAAAGATGAGTTATGGAGATTGGTAACTAAAAATAACACAATATTTCATGGAGTGTTGAAAATTTACAGAGACGGTCTAAGGTCTTGTAAAACTACAATCCCAAAGTATCATACTTTACCTTAAAATTACTAAAAAAAAAATGAGAAAATCTACTTGGCCTATGAAAAAATACTGCCTCCCCCCAATTAAAAAAAAAACAAACAAGACATCAAGAAAGGAAAGACGATACAACAGAATTGCTAGGTTAGCTAGAAATCTGAGTCTCATGTTAAATTTTCTTCTGAAGTTGCCCTGTTCAGGTTTGGAAAAAGGAATCTTAATGCTTTGGGGAGACTGGGAAAGACGTGTCTGTGGCAGGGGTCACAGTATGCGGATGACCCCTGGTTGCTATATTTAACACACTCCCACAGCCAGCACCCGCGACAGCTGGACTTGTCGCTCAGTCTTCAGACAACTGAGAATCTGGGCAATATCTTTTCTGTCTTTTAAACATGGCTAGGTTCCCTGTTTTATTATTTTTGATACAGAAAAATACACATTTCAATACCCCCATTTTGGGTGAAGCCACCTTAAATGGCCTGTTTCTGGTTTATGCTGAGAAGTAACCTGGCTTGTCACCAGCCCTGCGATGGTCCCAATAGTGCCGCGTTCTGGTGATTCTGGCCTGGCTGGCTTTCATTTTGGTATTTACTTTCTAAACCCCTGACATACTCCCTTTTGTGTTTTAGGGCAACACCACCAAGGAACTCCTTCTGCGCTCCGTGTGGCACTTGCAGGTAGCAGAAAGAGAAGGCATCAGATTCACTGCAGACTTCATGTAGGCAGGAATGGGGAAGACTGTGGTAGTGATGGCAGTGACGTGGCATCTGAGGAAGTCTTTTTGTTTCTGGTCTAATCGTGCCAGTCAAACTACGCACCGAGAGCAAATGACATGCCGTGACGTGGGTTTAATCCCTGTGTGCACCGTGCTGGCTTCGCAGTCACTCACTGCAGCATCCTAGATTGTGATTATATGGTGTTTAACTTCTTGGAAAAAAAAAACCTCTGGTCAAGAAGGTATCATGGGGCTCAGAGTACATCACTCAGCAGGGTGGAGATTCCATGTGCAAGAGCCTGGGTTTGATTGCTAGCCCAGCCACGGATGGGGTGGGGCAAGTACTGTGGCACAGAGTGGAAATCGCAGCAAGCATTTATGGGAGTCTGCCTGTGAGAGTTCTGTACACAGTGCTCAGACAGAAAATCTCATTTGGTCTTCCAGGATAGGCGTTTTCTCGTCTGTTATTACAGGTGAGAGGAAACAGCCACAGAGAGATTAAATCACTTGCCCAACTTCACATGGCTTTTTTTTAAATACCACGTTGTCTAAATATACAGTTGTTTTGTTGTCTGTTTGAGACTGGGTGTCATTATTAAGCTTGGGTACTGTTTTTTTTTAATGGATCAACAGCTATCACAGTTCTAAACCCGAGGGCCTAGTTCCCATACAGACTCTGCAGAACACCCCCTCCCCCCGCCCCCTGTCATCTCTTCTCCTGGGAACACTTTCTCTAGCAGATGATCGGCAGGTTGCCAGCCCCTTCAGTGTGGATGAGCTCCCAAGCTCTTTAACCCTTCTGCATCCCACTTTCCTCATTGTTAAAATTAGGGTTTATACCTAGACTATCTCAAAGCTTAGTGCAGTCTAGGACTATGTGGATCTGTTAATCCAATGGAGGGGGAAACAAACCTTAGTAAGGCCCCAAATTCCAGTCTATTTGCAGCATATACCAAATAGCAATTTACTCTGAACTTAGCACACTTCACACGGGCAGCCAAGCAGAAAAACACGAAACCTGAGATTCTCATACAAGGCTCTTGCGTATGGCTTTAATTCAGGCATCTTGTTCCAGGTTTGTGGCTTTTAGAAGTGACAAGGGGGTCGCCCTTCCAACTCTGTACAACTGTTTCAGTGGCTTGTGCTGAGATGGGTAACCTCACTTGAAATCAGAAGCACAATAAAGGTAAAAGGAAGTAATAGGATGGAGAGAATAAAGGTTACAATGAGTACTCGAAAGTCAGGAGAATGTGGGCTCTGGGTATATTTTCAAAAGGTGAGTGTGTGTGTGTGTGTGTGTGTGTGTGTGTGTGTGTGTGTGTGCAAACTCTAACAATGAGCTAGGTCCTCAGCCTTATAATCAATATAGTAATATGGAGTGGAACAAAGCCTGCGGGAGTGTTGGAGGATTATTCTCTGCTGTATTTGTCCCTTGAATCTATATATAGATTTATCTATATATAATTATATACCAGTCTGTCTGCCTACCGATCCATTCAAATACGTTTGCTGGTGTCTTTCGCTGGAACTTAGACAATTAAGAAACATGATTAATATACATTATTACTCCATTTTGTTGAGATTAGATGACTTGGCAAAAGGCAGGGATTTGTGAAAACGTATGGCGTGTACTTTGAGAGCACTCGATGACTGTGGTTTGATATTCCACACTTGCTTATCTCTGGCCTTTCCACCCTAGGCCACGATTAGCTATGACCTAAACAGATTCTTACTGCGCTAACCACAAGCTATGAAGTATTGATACTGGCAATACTGGAAGTGCACATGAAGTCACCGAGTGAGTCAGAAGCTGCTGGGACAGCCTACTGTTGTTATAAAACAAATTGTCCCCAAATAAACTAGAGAGAGTCAGTTAGATGAGGAAGATTTGCTTTCCTGGAAGTTTTATGGTTACACTAAACGGATGATGAAGTTATAATAATACCTACCTCTAATTCTGATCAAATAAAGGTAATATCATGAACAATACCTTCTAAATGCAGTTCAAACAGAGATACTTGTGGAGGCAGGTTATTTTCCCTCATACAGCTCAAAGTGTACAGAATATGTACGAGGCCTTTTTCATTGACATATTTTATACAGTAACAATAGTAAGATATGAATGTTGCTTCCCCAAACACCCTGTTAAGGGGGGAAAGTACAAAAGCAGACCAATTCCCACTTCTTGCAGCGTGCCAGGCACGTTGGTAAAGGCGAATAACTTTGTTTGGAAAAGATCCTAACCTATTTGCTAGGCAATAGTGTTAAATATGATAAATTCAGTCTCTACTAAAATACAGAGCTTTGAAGAATTACAATTATCAGAGGTTGTACAGCATTTGGAATCAAAGAATGGAAGGAAAATCCCGAGTCGTGAGTTCCATGTGAGGACTTCCTTTCCTGTACCTTTCACTAAATATTAAGTCAAATTGAGTATTTCTGCCAGAACTCTGCAAGTATCAAAGTGTATGAGGGCACAGGAGGAGAACGATTTGAGCAATATGTAAGCAGCCCCTAAATTCACTAACTGGCTAATACATGGTGAATAACAGCCTTGGTTTCCATACCTGGAAGAAGTACGACTGTAGGGGCTGATCCTTGTTTTCTTCATCCACGTACAGCCCTCCGACCACGTAGATCTGATTCTGTTGGGTAACGATACTGGAATGGTTTCTGGGGATCTGCTCTGCTAAGGCGGTAAGGTAACACTCGTTTTCCAAGGGGTCGTAAGCCACTGCAGCTGTGTCATTGACCAAGAGGATGAGATCTTTAACGAACATCCCATGTCTGGGAATATCATTGAGGTAACCAGGAAGTAAGTCTTCATCCCCGACATCACCGTTCACCTCGCCGCCCCCTGCCTTCTCTGCGTTTTTGCTAGGTTCCGGGAGTTTGCCTGCAAAAGCATCTTTTAGAACCTTGATTTTCTTCTGGATTTCGGGGTTGCTTTTAATTATGTCATCTTTCTCGACGTGATCTTTGAAGTATTTTTCTGCCATGAGGCGGAAACGAATACAATCAAACACCTCGCTAAGGCTTTTCGCCCTGTTTTCTTTGTCTGTCCGCACCCATTTCATCACGGCCTCAAACACCACTTCCTCCTTTTCTACGTTGAGACCATGATTTGAAATGACCGAGATCAGCTCCTGCGGAGACAGCTGCATGAAGTCTTCTTCCTTACAAATCTGCACAAAGCGATCTGAGACAAAGTCCCGGGCAGAAATGGCGAGTCTTGGGCAGTCAAGGAGAAGACCCAATCTTAGGATGGCCAGACAGTTACCGGGAGCCAGCCGTTTCTGAAGGTAAGACACACAGACGGTGAAGACTGAGGGGATCTGGAAGCGGCTGGACAGGGCGAAGATGTCTTGCACGTTTGCGTCATTGAGATCGATACTGGCAGAGTACAGGTATTTGATGATCAAATCAAGGATAGCAGGATCCACGTTATCTAGCGTGACCTCCTTTTTTTTCTCCTCCTCAATCTCAGATAAGAAATACTCGCGGAAGTAAGGACTGCAAGCCGACAATATCAGTCTGTGGCAAGGAAGACTTCTGTCGCCTGCTTTGAGGGTGCAATCGATGAATTTTTTCTCTTCCAGGAGATCTTTTAGACCATCCTGAAGAAGGGTGGACTGGTAAAGCCGGAGTTCCTCTGCAAGCTCCCGCTGGGAATCCATTCTGTGAGGAACCTGGGTAAGGAAGGGGACACTGAGGGTCTTCGCTCCTTGCTGCACACGGGTCTAGCTGTAAAAAGACAGATCAGTCTACTCCGCGCAGCCTGGAGCCTTTGCAATTTAATCCCACCGGCTAAATATAGACACCAGCTCTAACGACGAGAATTTAAGAGAGCTGGCTTGGAACGGAGAGTTGTTCAGCTGTCTGAGATTGAAAGTAACAACTGGAACTTCTGGTCACCAAGGAAACCGCTAAGAAACAAGACATTCAGGTGAGGTGGAAAACTTTGAAATGTAGAAAGCCTTGGAACGTCAAGTTAAAGGGCATCCACAAGAAAATGCTTACTGAACTAACAGAAAAACGGATCATAAAAATGAGTCACGCCTCTAAAAATGGCCTAGTGGCAAGCCACTTGGCTTGAATTAGTGATGCCAAGGTCAAGACTATGAGGTGAGTTCATTTCAATTCTCATAAGCTATGAGTCCAGTGGTTTACAATGTTAAAGCGCAAACTGGTAGTTTCTACGCAAAGCAGATAGGATTATCTTTTTCAAGTAGGAAGCGTAAAGTTGTTTATATACCTAATAGTTTTATATAACCTTTTAAATGGCACCTCCATCATGACTGAAATAACAAATGCAGAGAAAATTTACTAAAATATTCTAAATTATCTTTATTTTTTAGGTAGGAAAACTGTAATTACTGCTGAATTACCAAATTCATTCACACTCTGTCTTGCCATACAGGGGATATAAAGTGATAAACAATAATACAAAAAAGTAAGATAAAGACAAGTTTGAAAGGAATCAAGACCAGAGAGAAATAGTTAAGCCTTTGGGAAAGAAAAGACCCACACACTTAAGAATATTTTGTAACTTTTAAGTGCTAAAAAGAACCTTCCATGAAATAAAAAGTTAAAAAAATAGAACAGCTGCAACCCTATGAGAAAAATGCTGTCCCTAGAGACACAAAGTCACCGTGAGCTACTGCACCATCCATGTCACTTAGAAAGCAGGCCTTGTTTAAGAAAACATGTTACCGGAGTCACACTTTATGGTGCTGATGGGAGTGGAACACCTTATGGAACGGAGATTTAAAGAGCCCAGCCAGGCCTCGTGGCACAAACCTGTCATACCAGCATCTGTGAGGTGGAGGTAGGAAAATTATCAACTACAGTGAGTTCAAGGCCAGCCTGGGCTGTGTGAGACCCTGTCACTTCTCCCACCCCATTTCTATCGAGATATTATAAATTTCTTCATGAAGTCCTTTATTATACAATCATGATCACGTTCTACACTCAGTAAAGCCACAGAGAAGCTAAAGTTTCAATGGCTGGGGTTCTTAAATGTGCCCCCCTGTAAGCTCAGTGAAGACTTGGCTTTTGTGCTGCAGGCCTGTGTGTTCAGTCTATAAAGTCTCTAGGCCTCACGGATGGTCCTTGAGTATCTGCTAAAGGAGCAAACACTCCAACATCAGGGAATTACGTAGTTTCAAGCTTTAAGTTGTCTCTCCATAAAGAGCATGTTATTTTATTTTATTTTATTTTATATCACAGTGAGTTGGCGGTCCTGCCAGCTGCTAGGATGACAGCTGAAGGGAGAGCTCAATGGTTCTCTTTCCATTTATAGATGTCATTAAAGCTTTTAACGCGCTGGACAAAGCTAACAGCTGCTCCTCTTCTTTAAACAAGAAATGATTCATTTCTCTCCACGCGTAACACCTAACATTTGAAAAGATCAGTGAGTCAGGTGTAAGCACCAGGGTATGACATCTGAGGTGAGTCCTTGCTTGTGGACCATTTTTAGTCCGGTTTGCTTGGACAGCAGTGAACGATGTTTACGGAAGCGTTTTACTTGTGATCTCTAAATACTGGATACTATGACTCCCTTTGGTCCTTTAAGTATGTAGAAATCATTTTCCATTTAGAAGAACAAACACATATGTAGCATTTTTTCACCAATTTTTAATGAATCAGGGAAGCACTAGGTTGTAATGTATGTTTGTCTATGATTTTATATATATATATATTATTGCATCTTATTTTAAAACTCTTTATGTGCTCATTTCTTTCTCAGTAGTGAGAAAGCTGCTATTGGCTAGCTACAATCATTTGTTAAAAGATTCCATAAATTTTCTTTAGACTGTCACCGTATCCAAAACTGAATGATGTCAGTGAGGTCCAAAAAACATCATCTGAGAAATGTTCAAAGGCGTCTCATTGAATACAAACAAGGAGATGGTCAATAAACGAACAAAACAATTTATGAACGAACAATTTCCTTACAAACCAAATAACTTCTTGTTGAAACCATCATACCATTATTTACAGATTAGCATTCTTTAGAAATATACACAATAGTTAAAAAGATTAGTTTTTACAAAAATGAACCCCTAAAAATGATGTGTTTAAGAACTGTGACTTGGGAGGCTTCAGGCAGATCTTTGTGAGTTCTGGAACAGCCAGAGCTGCATAGTAAGGCCCTGTCTCAAAAACAAACAAACCAACAGAATTGTATTTGTATTAGAGTTTTATATTTAGAGTCCTGTGGTAATAAACACGATTTCTAGTCAAGAAGTATTTGATTATTTCTTAAGAATGATTTTTTTAAAAATAATACTGTCAAAACATTAAGTGGTACTAAATAAAAAACTTTATTAAATCCAACATGATATAGTCACTTAATATCTGTAAATTGCTATTTTACAAGCATTAGGTACAATATAAACATTTACAATCCAGGTACATTTCAATTACAATTTTGAATATATCTTTTAGAAAACTGGCAGTTTTCTAAAATCCAGGAGTTTTTCCTTAATTATTAAAAACTTTTCATAAAATATAAAATATAAAAGCTATAAATATAAAAACTATTCCATGCCTAGAGCAGGAAAGTGGTATCTTTTAATCTTGAGACATATTTAAATAGAAATCCAGTTCAACTCAGGCTCAACTCATTACTTCCCAAAGTCCCTGCAGTGTGAATCCATCCTTCAGTTTCTCTATTGCAAGCCCCAGTTCTTCTGAAAATACAGGTTCACGGTCTTGTTGCTTTGGGGAAGGTAAAAAGATGAGGTGGGAATGGAAGGCGGGCAAAGAAGAGGAAAAACAAAAAGTGTTTCACTAAGTTAGTGAATGCTAAATGCTGTAATATTGAAACTCAAAAAAAAAAATAAAACAACAAGAAACTAAAGGTAAAATGTCCTTACCTTATTTCCATCAGCAAAATAAGCCTATAAAAGAAAGAAAATAATATTTTACATGCTTCATACAAAATAAAACAGGGGTCTAAAGAACAGGCAGTTAATTTTCAGAAAGATTTAATAACTAAGTATATTTCACATTTGGTTACTGGGCAGTTGATA
>NW_026067899.1:3473250-3496834 GCF_014885135.2 Alexandromys fortis
TTGCTGTGAATAAAGTCCTGAAAACTGCTGCAAGAAGAGCTCCGGGTGTTGCATTTTTCCTTGCTGGTCGACGGTGGACGCGCGACACTCTAATAGCTCACTTAAACAATGGATTTGGGGGCGTGGTTGCACATGCCCTGTTATCTCAGACTCAGGAGGCAGAGGGAGGAGAATCACAAGCTCAAGATCAGCCTCATCTACACAGAGTTCAAGACCATAAGTAAAGTATTTTAAAAGTTTCAAATGTGCTTTTGCAAAAACACCACATAATGGGTAGACAGCAGTTCATAGTCAGATACTGTCCAGTCTGTGAGAATATAAAATCTCAGCTTCTCTCCGTGTCCCTGTTTCTCAAAGCAAGTGTGGATCAAACAAACCCAGGATGGAAATATAGCTCCATACCTACCAGCTTCAAGATTCTGGAGAAGGTGCTTAACCCCTGCGAGCCTCAGGATCCTGGACGGTAAGAAGGGAAAAGAGCCATTTCATGGAGCTAGTAGATTGAGAGAATGTGTGAAATATGTTGACCAAGCACAGTGATTTCCCTCATAATTTCATCAATGTAATGATTATAATGATTATATCCATCTAAAGAGCAAACTGGCAGAGAGTAAAACAGGGACCACACCTAAAATCCTAGCACTTAGGAGGCTGAGGCTGAGGTCCCTGAGGTTGTGGTCGCAAACACACAGGAAGTAATTGTCTCGATGGAGACAATTACTATAAGATTTCAAACACTTCATAGATCTCCATGTTATAGCTGATATTCTTGCAAGTAAACTGGTTACTATAGAATAACAACTAAAAACCTAGCCACACAGTTAAAAATGTATCAGTTTAATAAAAATGTAAAATATCTTACCTGCTGAGAGCTTTCTATGACAAGAGCCAAACCAAATTTTGAATCTCTAATCTTTATTGAACGCTATATGAAATGAAAAAGAAAAGACACACATTTTTATTATCTAGTAGCAGTGAGTCTTTAATACACATCTATTTTATGTATTGTGCTGTAGCCCTGGCTTCTGAAAAGGGTCTCATACCTCAGGCTGGCCTGGAACTATGGGAAATCCTCCTACCTTAACTTACCTTAGTGTGAGCTAGCACATCTACTTTTGCCAAGTAGTATCATCTAAAAGGCAGACGCCCCTCTACCCTCTTTCCACGGGGTCAGAAAATGACAAGACTCCTACTGAAGACAGATGGCCAGTCGACAAAACCATATACAGAAGACAACCATGGAGAGCCACCCGATTCCAACATTCCTGACTGCTATAGTCAAAGGGTTGTCTGAATATTTTACACAAAAGGCCAGCAATTTTCAGTTATTAGGAGCCAGTGACTTTCTTGGCTCCTAAAACAAGATTAAAGTTATATGTACCATTCTGTTTCTCACACCTTGCTCTGGTTAGTTTTTTATTTTTTTTTCAAGACAGGGTTTTTCTGTAGCATTGGGGCCTGTCCTGGAACTAACTTTGTAGACCAGGCTGACCTCAAACTCACAGAGATCCACCTGTGTCTGCCTGCCTCCCGGGTGCTGGGATTAAAGGCATGCGCCACCACCACCTGGCTCTGGTTAGTTTTTTGTCAAACCAACAAAAGTTTGGGTCATCTGGTAAGAGACCACCTGAACTGAGAGATCAGGCCGGCCTACTGGCAAGCCTGTATGGCATTCCCATAATTCATAATTGGTATGAGAGGGCCCTGCTCATTGTGGATGGTGCTACCAGGGTAGGCAGTAATGGAGTCTACAAGAAACCAGGCTGAGCAAGCTATGAGGGTTCTAGCCAGTAAGCTGCATCCCCCATGGCCTTTGTATCAGTTCCTGCCTCCAGGTTCCTGTCTTGTTTGAGTTCCTGCCCTCACTTCCCTCAGGGATGGACTGTGCTGTAGAACCATAAGCTAAAACAAACCCCTTACTCCCGAAGTTGATTTTGGTCAGGGTGTTTTTTTTTTTAAGATTTTTTTCGAGACAGGATTTCTCCGTAGCTTTTGGTTCCTGTCCTGGAACTAGCTCTTGTAGACCAGGCTGGCCTCGAACTCCCAGAGATCCGCCTGCCTCTGCCTCCCAAGTGCTGGGATTAAAGGCGTGCGCCACCACCGCCCGGCTCTGGTCAGGGTGTTTTAACAGCAACAGAATCCCTAACTTGGAATTTGTGCCAGCCCATGGGGTACTGCTGTGATAGATCTGACCATGTGCCTTTGGGAGGACTGTGGTGGCATTTGGACTTTGGGCTAGAAAAGCCACTAAGTGCTCAAAGCATAATGGAGTGTTTTCTCTGGGAGCAAATGAAGTGATGTGGACACAAACCCTTTACTCTCCAAGTTGCTTTTGGTCATGTTTCATCACAGCGACAGAAAACTAAGACAACGTTAATCTTGACCTATCTATCTAAACAGGTGACACAGGCTGGTCAGACAGGGTGTGCACACATGCACAGACACAATCACACACACAGACACACAGACACACAGACACACACACACACACACAGTGCTGGGGCTGTGGAGCCGTGGCTGAGGCTGGAGCTGAAGCTGGGGTATGACTCCTAAGTGACAAGCTGTGATGGATCGTACTGCAAGCTGTTTGGGTCAGGCGGAATTCATTCCAGAAGTCGCATTTGGCAACTCTATTCTTAAACAACAACAACAAAATTCCACCTGAAGACCAGAAAGCGCAAGGCTTTTTTACTACTCAGTAAATATTCAGCACAACAGGGGTCAGGCTAGGTAAGCCGCAGCCACATAAAGGAGCACAGAGCAGCAGCAAACAATGATGGGGGCGTACCTCTGTAACCCCAACACTTGGGTGGACACTTGGGTGGGTGTAGCATGAGGATTGCTGTGAATTTGAGGCCCTTGCTGGATGGCATAGTGAGTTCCATCAGTCAGGACTATAGAATCTCTGCCTCAGAAAAATCCCAAACTAAACAAAACCAAGCAATAAACAATACAGATATCAATTTATCAAGCACACGTGCGTTGACACTCAGCCTTGACAACTGACCATTTCTGTCTGGAAACGTAGCTCAGTGGTAGACTACTTGTCTACTTTGTACAAGGCCCTGGGTTTGATCTCCAGTACCACAAACAAAACAGATGATCGTGTTTCTTTAGATTTCCTTCCTATCAAACTCTGACTGCCCATTTAATGTGCTGCTTCCTCTGCTCTCAACAGCAGGGCTGTGCGCTGGCTCACGGTCTTGACTGTTGATCACAGAGCACAAAGTGAAACTGTTTTAATGAGGGCTTCTGCTGTGATAAACACCATGACCAAAAGCAACCTTGGGAGGAAAGGGGTTATTTCAGTTCCTGCATCCTAATGGTAGTCCATCACGAAGGGAAGTCAGGGCAGGAGCTGGAGGCAGGGCTGAAGCACAGGCCAAGGAGGACTATGTGTGTGTGCCTTTGGAGGGTGTCGGATCCCCTGGAGCTGGAGTAACAGGCGACTGTGAGCTAAAGCTATTAGGACTAGGAATTGAACTGGGGTCCTCAGAGAGAGCAGCAAACACTCTTAATCACTGAGTAGTTGCTCCCGCCTCTTGGAAAGCCGCTTGCCGTGGAATAATCAATCCTTCTGTACACTGTGAAATGTGTTGCTCTCATTGTTAATTAAAAACTGACTGCCTGACAGCTAGGCAGGATTTGGGGGGCAAAGAGAACGCTGGGAAGAAGAAGGGAAGAGTCTGAGGAGTTTCGAGCTAGATGCAGAGGGGCAGGATGTGTAGAAAATGAGATGATGGGTTAATTTAAGTTTGTAAGAGCAGGCTGGAGACAAACCTAAGCTATCAGCTGAGTGTTTATAATTAATAAGTCTCTGAGTGGTTATCTGGAACTGGTGGGACAGAAAAGTCTGCCTACAGTTTTTTTTTTTTTTCTTTTAGCGTTGGGGATTGAACCCAGGGTTTTGAACACACTAGAGAGGCACTATCAGGGAGTTACACCCCGAGTCCTTCAGTCCTTTTCCTTCCTTTTCCGTTTTTGAAACTTGGTCTCACTATGACACCTTGGTTGGTCTGGAACTTGCTAGGTATACTAGGCCTGAACTTGGGGAAATCCTTCTACCTTTGTTGCTCTAGTGTTGGAACTAAAAGTATCTACTCTGCCTGATTTATAAATACCTAAAGCCTTTTCTGTTAAAATGTTAAGGCAACATTTTGAAAACTTGCTTTTATTTACTTATTTTTGACTATACTTTAAAATTATATTTATTTACTTTTGATTTATCTGGGGGAGGGACACGTGTGTATGCCAAAGTGTGTAGAGTACGGAGGTCAGAGAACAACCCATAGAGTTGGCTGTCCTTCCGCCATGTGGATCATCGGGACTGAATTCAGGTTTGGTGGCAAGCACCTTAACCTGTGCCGTCTTACTGGCCCCAAAAGCATGCTAAAAAGGAAAAAAAAAACCCAGAACTCATACAACCCCAAACATCCAATTATTAACTATACGAATACCCTAAATGCATGAACTTACAATTTGCAGATATGGTATGCTGACATTAAAACTGTCGTTCATGTTTGCATGCCACACAATCCTCACATTGGTAATAAAAAACGTTCCTAAATTTCCCTGCAGAAGAGAGAGAGGTACATCAATGATTGACTGTATTCCCAGTCTGTTTTCTAAGACCCGGAATAATTCTGATTATCCCAGCAGTAGATTAATAAAGAAGTTAGTATTATGGACTATATACTATATAGTGACTCTACTATTTCCAGGCTGGCACAGTTAGATGATTGAGTGCCTGGACCCTGGTATCATTAAGCAATAGGACACCAATACAGTTAAAACATCAGAGTTAGTATATCTGTCTGAGAACAAAGTTCTTTTTAAATTTTTAAAAATTGATTGTGTGTGTGCATATGTGTGGAGTTCACAGGACAACTCTCTGGAGTAAGGTTTTTCTGCCACCTTATAGGATCCGGGAATCAAACTCAGGCTATCAAGGCTGTACGCTTGATAGCCTGAGCCATTCCAATGACCAAAAAAAAAAAAAAATTCTATTTGGTATATATTTGTCAACTGTAGATTGGGAATTTGAATAAATAACCCATGTTTTTTTTTAACGCACCTTAGCCAGATGGTAATCCCAGCACTCAGGAGGCAGTGGTAGGCATCTATCTTTGGGAGTCTGAGGCTAGCCTGGTCTACAGAGTAAGTTCCAGGACAGCCAGGGCTACACAGAGAAACTCTGTCTTGAAAAATATCAGTTAAACAAGTAAACAAAAAAGTAACCCCTCAATGAAAAGGCCTTTAATATAGTACCTGACACACAGCATTTTTTAAAAATTACATCTTTCTATACTTACTCAAATTTGAGCTATGCCTGAACAAAGAAGTTATGTCAACTGAAAATAAAGCTACGGTATAACCCCCATTGACCTATCAGGATATATGGTGACTCTTTAATACGGACTATATCAAAACTACAGCCAGATGTGGTAATTCACCCCATAGTCTCAGGACTCGGGAGGCTAAGGAAGGAAGACCATGAGTCCAGGGCCAATGTGGGCTACACAGTGAGACTTTGTCTCCATAAACAAAACTTGGGGCTAGAGAGATGGCTTAGTAGTTAAGAGCACTAGTTGCTCTTTCAGTGGAGCCAGGTTCAATCCCCAGGATCCACAAGGCAGCTCAAACCATCTGTAATACAGTTCCAAGGCAGCCAATGACCTCTATCTTCCAGCCTCTATAGGCATAAGGCACACATATGGTCCACAGGTATACAGGCAAGATACCTATACACATAAAATAAAACAAAACACCACCACCAACAGAAACAATGAAAAATATTTTTTTAATTATATGTTTATATTGAGGCAGGGTCTCACTTTGTAGCTCTGGCTGGTCTGGAATTCACTATGTAGACAAGGCTGGTTTTAAATCGATGGAGAACTAACTGCCTGCCTCTGCCTCTTGAGTGTTGGAGGTAGGCTGTGGCACCAACCTATATAATTGTGTGCATGTGTGTGCGCGCACGTGTGCGCATGCATGTGCTTGGATATGCACATGTGAGCGTTAGTGTCCATGGGGGCCAGAGGCACCGATCTCCCTGGAGCTAGTGGCTGTGAGGTAGTGGGTCTGAAGCCCAGTACTCAGCTGAAGAAGCCGAGTTCTAGGGCAGATTGGGTTATATAATAAGACCCTGTCTCAAAGCTAAGCACAAACACAGGATAAAAGGTCTCTGTGGAGCCAGGCGGTGACTTGGCACACACCTTTATTCTCAGCACTCAGGAGGCAGAGACAGAAGGATCTCTGTGAGTTCAAGGCCAGCCTGGTCTACAGAGCTAGTTCCAGGACAGGCTACAAAACTACAGAGAAACCCTGTCTAGAAAAAAACCAATAAATAAGTAAATATATAAATAAACAAACAAATAAATAAATAAGGTCTCGGTGGAACTGGTGTATGCTTATAAACCCTGAGACTCAGAGAACAGAACTAGGCGGGTTCTCCATAAATTCTTGGCCAGTCTGCATTACATGGTGAGTGCCAGGGGTACTTCTGTCTGTCCACACCAGGGCTCGCCCCTGCCAGTGTGTCATAGTGACAAGTGTGATCGTGTCTGAGGCCCACTGCCCTTGTTGGTTCTCTGCAGAACAGAAGCTGATGTAAAGGGCACAAGACCTCGGAAGTTAGAGTATCACTTACAGCTGTAGTTCATCCACATCTCTAATGCTGACTTTATCACACCCAACCATGAGTGGGAAGTGGCTGCTGAGACAGCCCAGAAGTCATCCCTTTACGCAGTACCTGGTCGCTGGATAAATTCCAAACGCCGTTGATCTTATCGTACACGTGCTCTTGTGGTAACAACCTCAGCTGCTTGTTTTGAATGACTGCACTTCTCAGTTTAAAGTCACGGTACATCTTAGATGTCTCATATGCTCTACAGAAAAGGTGAAAGCAAAGACCCGTGACTCCAAGCAGAAACTGCAGTGCTGTGAGGATACGTTTACTCGTCTACTAGAGACATCGCGGTTAACGCTCGAAGATTTCACTCAGTCATTATGCTGAATTCAAACCATCTCCATCTGGCCGTTGTAGCACAAGCCTGTTAGCTCATCACCTGGGAGGCTGAGGCAGGAGAACTGTTTGTTGACAGTTTGAGGGCATCCTGGACAACCTACTGAGTTCTAGCCCAGCCTGGGCTATAGAGACCATTTAAAAAAAAAAAAACCCAAAGAACAAAACAATAGTTTCCCTTTCAGTGAGGATGAGTAATTCTAGCTTCCCATCCCGGTGGCAGGATGCTGACACACTTACTGCAGTGCCCAGTCCTTCATTTCCCAGTGTAAGTCAAAGTTATCAGTACTCTCTGGACGCAGGCAAAGGTCCAGTTAGCATTTTCACTACGACCTGAAAATAATATGCTTGTATCTATCCATGCAGACAAAACTATGTCAATGCTAAAGAATATCTAGGGCGGGGAGGTAGAGGGAGAAAAAAAAAAACCAAAATCTGATTTTCCTTTAGTTAGGATTCTGTTCCGTTGTTAAGCAGTAGAGTTTGAGCATCCTGTCTATAAATCTTAATTTCCTTTGGTTCATTATCATCAAGATATAACCAGTTGAAGAATGGAACTGCTTACACTATTCATTTAGAAAGCAACAAAGTGTTTTTGTTTTATTTTTCACATTTGTGTGTGTGTGTGTGTGTGTGTGTGTGTGCGTGTGCATACCACAGTACATGTGTAGAGACCAGAAACAACTTGTGGCAGTCGGTTTTCTCTTGCCATGTCGGTTCTGGACACAGAACTTGGGTCATCAGGCTTGGCAGAAAGCACGTTTACCTGCTGAGCCATCTTGCGGACCCAGAACACAATATTTTTATATTATTAATAGAAAGCAGCTCCTATGATCCCCTCATAAACCACTTCAAGCTTTTCATTTTATCGTATTCTTAAAAATTAGATGTCGGCTTTGAACTTACTATGTAGTCTAGTCTTGATCACAGTACTTATTAAGTCAAACAAAGAGCTATGATTTAAGTGTTTGAGTATAAAAATTGAAAACTATATGTTGTTGCTATAGTGCTGGGATGGCACCCAAGACCTTGACTATGCTAGGCAGGGGCTCAGCCATCGAGCTGTCCCTCACATATCCCAAGACAAACACTGGTACATAGATGGTCAGAGAAGCATAACTAATAATCCAAAGAATTATAAAGAAAAATTGCTTAGGGAAAACACCTGAATGTCTATTTGTATTTCTGAAAATCTTTTAAACTCATTACATAAAATTTTTTATCTTGGCCAATAATTTAGTAAAATCTTTCCAATAGTCTTCCATTTTACAAAGAGTAGCAATACATAGTCCAGGATGGCTCAGACCCCCAATCCTCCTGCTTTACCCTCTAGAGTGCTGGGATTACAAGTGTGCACCACTACCCCTGGGACCTTGCACACTTTATTCTTTCAAGGTGCTCGATATATGATAATGAAGTGAATTATTCTAAATACCTGGGATATATGATAATGAAGTATACTATTCTAAATACCTGGTATATATGATAATGAAGTATACTATTCTAAATACCTGGGATATATGATAATGAAGTATACTATTCTAAATACCTGGGATATATGATAATGAAGTGAATTATTCTAAATACCTGGGATATATGATAATGAAGTATATTATCTAAATACCTGAGATATAAGATAATGAAGTGTATTATTCTAAATACCTGGGATATTTGCAACTAGAAGATATTGTTGTACATCTAAATTTCATCCTTTATAGCAATACATCAAAATAATTTGACATATTCAAAAATCTGTGAGGGGCTTCTGTACCTGTGCACAGCGATCACAGAAGTAAAAAGTCTAGGGCTTCCAGGAACCAGATTTGTGAAAATAAACTCAAATCGGGTGGCGTTACATTTTGTCAGCATATAAAGAGCTTCAGTTTGGCCTCGTAGTTTCTGTAAGGACAAATTTATTATGAAGTTCAGAGTTAAAGCACAAGTTTCCATTTAAGGTGGAAGCAAGCCTTAACTTTAAATATCTAATGTTTTCCACCATACATCTACTTCACTAGGACTTTTCAGACTTACGGAGTTAGTAGTTCTTGTTGTAATATTCAATATGCAGTTGTAACCAATAGCTACAATTGAAAAAAAGACAAAGAATATAAGGAGTATGAAATCATAAACGGACAAACATAATATAGTAAAAAAATTTAAACCTAAAACTTTAAAGCTTTGAAAATTAAACATGAGCAAAAGTACAACTTTTAAAGTTTTATGAGAGAAGTTCAAATTGAGGTTAGGGATGTAGCTCAGTGGACAGAGAGCTCTTGGCAAAAATGAAGCTTACCACTGAGCTTTGTCCTTGGCACTTTGGATTTTTGTGTTTTTGTCTGTTTTAAATACAAAATCCACCATCCAGCACTCCTGAAAAAGTAATTTGTTTTCCTTTAACATCTTATTTAAGAAGAATACTTACAAAGATTGACTCTGGGTAATGCCAAGGAATGCCAGATGATTCTTAAGTTTGTTACTAAGAGTCTACCTAAAGGCAAAGCAAGAAAGAAGAGATTAGCTGAAGGTCCTTTTCAAAGCACAGAGTGAGATGGGAATGGGAACTGTGGCTCAACAGCCTGTGTGTGGGTCGATGTCCAATACTTATTTTAGCTGCATCCTGTGATCCAGATACTCAAACTGAGCATGGTGCTGCTGCATGCTGTGACCCAAGTGCTCAAGGAAGTTGAAGGTCAATACTAGCTGCATACCAAGTCTGAGATCAGTCTGGTTTAGATGATTTAAAAAAAAAAAAAAGAATAGGTTGGGCAAGGTAGCACCTGCTGCCATGACTTGCCTGTTACGATGAACTCTAACCTGGAACTGAGAGATAGAATAAACCCTTCCCTAAGTTCCTTTTGTCCCGTGCATTGCCACAGAAACGAGAAATGCGATACACAAGTGCCATCTGAGCGGCTCTTAGCATTCTCAATTTGTGTGCCTGTGTTTTTGTGTTTGTGGATGCACACATTTGCAGAGATCATGGGGGAGCATCAGGTGGCCTCCTCTACCATTCTCCCAGCCCCACTGATGCTCCTATGCCAGCCTGCCCCAGTGCATAGGAAGCACTCTTAAGTGCTGTGCCATTGCTCCATCCCAACAGCGCTCATTCAAATGAACCATGCACTTATATAGCCAATCCTGCTAGTGGTACAGGCAAGAAAGGTTGACTGCAGAAAAAGTAGAAGTTCTTTGGTGCTAGACCAAGAAGTTCAGAGTTAATCCTACTAGTAATAAAACTGAGTTGGGGGGGGGGGCTGGAAAGATGGCTCAGCGGTTAAGAGCACTGGCTGTTCTTCCAGAGGACCCGGGTTCAATTCCCAGCACCCACATGACAGCTAACAACTGTCTGTAACTCCAGTTTCTGGGGATCTGATGCCTTCACACCAATCCACATAAAATAAAGTTAAACAAATTATTAAAATGAATAAATAAAACATTTTAAATTACATGTATTATTTAAAAAAACTGAGTTGGAGTTTAGGCTTAAAATAAATTTTAAGAAGAGTTGGCATAGTGGCGCATGCCTCTATTTAATCCAGCACTGAGGAGGCTGAGACCAAGACAGGTAGATCTTTATGAGTTCCAGGCCACCATCAGACATGGCTACATAGTGAGACACTGTATCAAAGGGAGAGAGAAGGCCTGGCATGGTGCGGCACACCTTTAATACTAGTACTCAATACTTTAGTACTTGATACTTGATACTCTAGTACTTTATACTTAATACTTCAGTACTTGAGAAGCAGGTATATCCCTGAGTTTGAGGTTAGCCTGGCCTACAACAAGAGTCCCAGGACAGCCAGGGCTATAGAGAGAGACCTTTCTCAGAAGAATCAAAAACAAGGAAGGAAGGAAGGAAGGAAGGAAGGAAGGAAGGAAGGAAGGAAGGAAGGAAGGAAAGAGGATGTTGTGGTTGAAATAGGTATGGACCTCTTAGATTCATGTGTTTGAATGCTTAGCCTATAGAACAGTAACGAGCTTTTAGGTCCAGTTGGTTGCACACTGACCACTGTTTTGTTTTTAGCTTCAGGCAGTTTGATTTGGGAAGGATGTTAGAGTCCAGCTACAGCTGTTTCTCAGTGGCCCTAAGCGGGGGAAATTCCCACAGGACTTTCTACTTGACAGACAGACTTCTCAGTGTAGCACTAACGTTCTCTTTGTATGTGTCGACTTATTCAATCTGAGGGGGCTGTGCAGTACTTCAGGATTAAGGTGAAGTGTGGCTACAGATACTACAGCCAAGAATATTTAATGGTCATCACTCTGCATTCTTTTAGCAGGAGGTAGATCCAAGGGCAGGAACTAACTAGTCTATAGTGCTTACAAACAAGGTTCCTGGAGCTTTAACCATTATACTAACAAATCTCATGTCATTAATGACGGGCTAAGCTGAGGGAGAATCGGTGTTTCCTATCTGTAGGATTAATACCTACCTTTTCCTCTGCTGGAGAAAATCTGTGGACTTCACTGTTTTCTTCTCCCAGTTACATTTACATATGATGCTTTTTCTCCAGCTAATGTGAATCAACACATATAAATTAAACTCCAAAAAAATAAAACTCAAATCTACTCACCTCTATCCCCATTATTTCCTTTTGTGTCTTCAATCGAATCTAAACAGTCAATAAGGACTTCTCCGGGTCTTGTTTTCATCTGTCTAAAATAAACATAAAACGGTGCTGGTTAGAACTTCACCTCTGTTACCAATCTACTCAGGGAAGAGAGGCGTAGGGCAGACAATAGTGTAATAAATGCAACACTGAGTGCTCATGCAGTTGAAAATAACTTCCAGACCCTGGGGTATCAGGGGTCTCTGGGGTCCAGCCCCAGGGGCCTCTTCAGGGTCCATATGAGATGCTACAGGAAATGAAAGAAACTTTCTGTATCTGAGGGCAAATGAATTCTCTCACACTGTGCTGTTCCAAACAAATCTCTTTATTCTTCTGCTTCTATTCTAATTCTCATGTCCTAATTCTAATTCTAGCTTCTTCTCTATCCTAGGAACTCCCTCTCTCACTTGGGCCTTGAAGCAATGAGAAAAATTACAAGAGTTACCTCTCATTGGTCAAAATCACATTCGTAGGGTAAACGATGAGGAGTCAAGCCATTTACCATGGCAATACAAGGCTCCCAGGTTTCCTTACTCCAAGGAGTAAGACTGTGACAAGACCAGGGGTGGGGCACAATGCCCAGTGACAAACTTTGAGACGTAGGTCTATTGTCGGCAGTCTTGGAAAGCGAAGAACTGGTGTGCTTTCCTTAGGGCGCTTTGTGGAGCAACCTTGTTAGACATCTGTGAGTCTGACCTTGTGCACAGCCGTAACGTTTTAAACTTATGATCTGTTTACAAAGAGCCTTTAGTCTAGTTTGAATTTGTGCTGAGGTAAAAATGTGCTAATTGTGCGCAGTTAGTCTGAGCCAAAGGAACAGGCATCTAAGTGTCTACAGTCCTCCTGGGACAATGGGTCTAGTTATAAAGCATGCCCTAGTATATTTTCTATATATCAAAATTATACAGATAAATGAAAAGTCATCTTCCTGACCGCTCACAGATATGTGTGTGCCCAGTTGAGGTAATGTTTTCACAAGATGAATACACAAGCAGTGAGAAAACACCGAAAGCTGTTCTTAGGGAAGAAATGAAGTGGCGCCTGAGAGGAATTACAGATACAGGCAATGGCTTCCAGGGTCAGTGGTTCTGTAAGCCTTGCTAGACAGGATTATCTCCATCAGAGTCTGCCGGGTGGATACCTGAATGCCAGCTGTTATGTGCTGTATACCTCCACGGCCTCTGACACCGGGAGTCAGTGAGACCTCAACTGACCAGCTAGGTCCAGAACTAGAGTCTTGGATAAGTAAAAGGAAAAGAGCAAAGAGTACATGACTGAAAAAGAGGCACAAGAAAGGTAAGAGAGCCGGGCGGTGGTGGCGCACGCCTTTAATCCCAGCACTCGGGAGGCAGAGGCAGGCGGATCTCTGTGAGTTTGAGGCCAGCCTGGTCTTCATACAGAGTGAGTTCCAGACAGCCAGGACTGTTACACAGAGAAATCCTGTCTTGAAAAACGAGAGAGAGAGAGACAGAGAGACAGAGAGAGAGAGAGAGACAGAGAGACAGAGAGAGAGAGAGAGACAGAGAGACAGAGAGAGAGAGAGAGACAGAGAGAGAGACAGAGAGAGAGACAGAGAGAGAGACAAAGAGAGACTGGATGGGGGGGCAGGCAACAAAGAGAACAAGAGGCTTCTAGGTAGAGGAAGGACACCAGGCAGTTATGGAAGGAACGATTTTTAAAAGGAGTTGTATGAGAAGCACCCTCAGGGGCAAGGGATATGGCTCAGCAGGTAAAAGTGACTGCCACCAACACCGCTGACCTGGGACCCTAACGGAGGAGAGAACTGCAAGTTAACTTCTGACCAACACGCCAGCACGGAACACACAGAAAGGACTCCTACTGAGCTGTCTCCACGGTTCCTTTCGCTCATTTGTCTTTACACTGCAGCCCATCTTCTGCATCCAGAAGGAGGAAGGGTGTGTGATTAGTACTCTCTCTTATTTTTTTTTTTGTCTCTATCAGCAAAGTAACCAGCATGTGATAACTGTCTGGTAACTGAAAATGTTTATGAAAAATGGAGTTTTGTTTGGATTAAGAGACACACCCCCCACCCACTCCCAGAACTATACAAAAGCCACGAAAGGTGTGTAACGAGTTACTGTGGGTTGTAATTTTACAAATATCCCTTCCCTTGACTTCACAAAGGAACTAATATCATGTTAGGCATTCAATTGCCACAAAAACTGAGAAATGTACCAGTATTTCATTTTTCCATTCAAGGAGGTACTGTTCATGATAAAGCACCATTAGGAAGTTGCGGAGGCGCCACGTATCTATTGATCCGAGAACGTCAGCTTTCGTGTTTTTTTTAAACATTTATTATCTCAGCGCCCCCCATCCCCTCCCCACTGGGCAGGAAGGTTTTTAACAATCTTCTCTTTAAAGCATACTCCCCACGAACAGGGCTTCTGTTTAACAGGCACGAAAAGATTTAGATGAAAGCTCAGCCCGGACACAAGGTTTGTGTGGTCGGAAGTTTTGGAGACTTCTCACTCCCACCGCCCTCATTTCACAGTCACACAAGTTGTTCAGAGGCAAGGCTATTCCAGATTTTGTCCTAGAACCCCGCTTTCGGGAATCCCTGCCCTACATCCCCTCCACCGCCGGACGCGGAGGGTCACAGCCTTGATGGCTCCCACTCGGGATGAACAGCGGGCCAAGGCAAGGCCGAGGGCCGCAGGGGACCGCAACGGCGAGGTCCCAGCGGGGTTCCAGCGCGTGGCGGACACTCACTGCGAGGACACGTCGAAGCGCACATCGCGGTCCTCCCACAACACGTCCAGCACAGACATGGCGACCGAGGTTCCCCGCCGACGCTGTCCACTGCGGAGGTTCTGCGGCGTCTTGCGGGTTCCAGGGCAACCCGCTAACCGCATCACCGCCTCTACGGCGGGCGCCGAGGCCCAAGCTTCCACCAGGTAGTGCACGCTTTTCCCCCTACCGTTTTGCGTCACTGGATCAGTTTGAGGCGGGAGTCTGAGAGGGTGCTTGACTTCTGAACCACCTCTCTGGTCTCCATGCATATTTTTAGCCATTTCAACCTTCTCGCTATTTTTCTACACCATCCAGAAATCTTCATCAAATTACGTTCCTGGTTTGGCGGGACTCTCACCCTGCCCACCCTGCAGACCCTGGAGGTCCTGACTCTCTTTGACCACACATTCCGCCCGAGACTCAGAACCTGTTGAGGTCCTACTCTGGTCTCGATCACTGCTTCCCCAGATGTGTGCACCCCCAGCCTTAAGTCTTATTTTACAAGTCAGCTCTGGGGTCCCTCTATTGTGAGCAAACAAAAGACGAGCTCTTTAAAGAACGCGCTGTACAGAGCGAGCACGGTATAAACATTTTTGCCTTTCTTTTTTTTTTCCTAAAGAGACAAGGTTTCCCTTTGTGGCCCTCCATGCTGGCCTGGAAATAGAACAACTAGCTTCCCTAGTGGGGAATTACGAACATGCATCTTGCCTGGTTTAGAAATACTTTTTAAAAAAGGAATCAAAGTGTTTTTTTTTCAGCACGTGACAATTCTTAGTAAACAAACAACATATTAAATAAATTACATATTCACAGAGAGTGGTCTAGGGTTTCCTGGTGTACTCGAGATTTTTCATGGCCACAGTTGCCTTTTAAATTCTGGTGGGGTCATGGATACACACTGTGTGTAATTGCGGATGGACGCAGAGAGAAGACTCCAGTTGCTGTTTGCTTTCTCCCAGACGTTTCACGGTGTATGCCTCATTGATTGTCCTGGAACTTACTATGGCGACCAGAGTGGCTGTGAACTCGCATCAACCCTCCTACTTTAACTTCAGAATGCTGTTATTAGACATGGGGACCATTCTACCCGTTGTTTAATGGGCTAGGGCATTTTGGCTTTAGGATTTATTATCATTCAAATCCTATTAGCGTCGTTCGTGTCTCTGCCTCAGCCTCCAGGGATTATGGTGTGAACCACCATGCTCACCTTTTCAAAGTTAAAAGAGAGAGAGGGGGTGGGAGGATCTTGCTTTGCAGTCCAGGCAGTCTTTGTGGTCCTCATGGTTCTGACTTCAGCGTCCCGGAGTTACAGCCTTGTGCTATCACGCTGACTGCAGCAGCCTGTTACTAAGCGAGACTTGAAACAGTTTTGTAAGAGGGGCTGGTTACATGGCTCAGGGTTAAGAGCATCAGCGGCTCTTCCAGAGACACAGGGTTTGGTTCCCAGCACCCATGTGGTGGCTCACAACTGCCGAACTCCAGTTCCAAGGGATCTGACATCCTGTTATGAACACCACAGGCACCAGGCACACCCATGGTACACAGACATCCATGCAAGCAAAACACTCATACTCATAAAATAAAATAAACACAAAATTTTAAAGTTTTGCAAGAACGTAGATCAATGTTAGTCTCATAAATTTTGGAGAGTATAATTATTTAAAAAGTTATGTATGTTGCTGGGAGTGGTGGTGCACACCTTTAATACCAACATTTGGGAGATAGGCAGATCTTTGTGAATTCAAAACTAACCTGGTCTGCATAGTGAGTACTAGGCCAGTCAGTAACTAGTACTAGTTAGTAGTAAAACTATCTCAAAAGTATTTTTTTTTGCTCTGTTCAATAATGTGAGTCAATATTGATTGAAATATTTTTTTCTAGTTTTATCGAAGTATAGATGGCATATAAGAAATTGAAGATAATTAGTGCATATAATTTGGTGAGTTGGAACATATGTACACCTGTGTGTTATCATCACCACAATCAAGATAATAAACAAATCCATTATATCCAAATGTTTCTCTCTGTGGGTTTTGTCTGTTTGACGGTAGGAACACTGAGTATGAACTGTACTCAACAACAATAAGCTTTTGTCTTGTTGGCCTTGAGCCCAGGGCTTTAGACCTGCTCCACCATTGTGCCACGCTCCTGATCCATGCCTTCAACAATGTTTGAGGTGCACAATATCCTTTTGGTGGTGTGTTGCCTAGCAGCTCTCTGGAACACACTTAGGCTGTTAGACATCTTTGATGTGTGTCTTAACTACGATATATTCATTAGCACCTATGTGCAAACAACTAATAAATACACATCACAGATACCCAAATAACGCCTTAGTGAAAATGGTTTTAAAATATAGAAGGCTAGAGGCGTAGCTCGCTGACGGAGCATTTCTATAGCATCATACTGGTGCGCGCGCACACACACAGTGGTACCCGTTTCACAGGGTTAAGAAACGCTGATTTCTTGTTGGTTTGTTTACTTGAAACTCACAGAGATCCACCTGCCCTGGCCTCCTGGGATTAAAGGTGAGTCCCACCACACCTAGCAAATGAGCACTTCTTATTTCACTAAAAAAGGGACTGTGCTGGAGCTGGAGAGATGGCTCAGCGGTTAAGAGCTCTGGCTGCCCTTCCAGAAGACACAAGTTCAATTCCTGGAACCCACATGGTGCCTCACAACCATTTGTAACACCACTTCTAGGGAATCTGACACCCTCTTCTGGTCTCCAAGAGCACCTGGCACACGAGTGGTACTTGACATCCAGGCAAAACACTCATACACGAAAAATAACAATAAAAATTTTAAAACTAAATAAATAAATGCTGAATCAAACAGACGAATTCTTTGTCTCTGACTAAGGTCGTTGGCAATTGCATTTGCTATACATTAAGAGGAGGGTGAGATCATGTTTATGACCATGCCTTTGCCTGGGTGGACTGAGCTGATGCTAAGGGTGGGTGGTGGCTGTAGAGGTAGAGCCCACGTTCGCTGGGGACAGTGAAAGATAAGGTAGACACTGGGGAAGGCTGTGGACTCCTCCCCCTCACACTGTCCTCTTGATGTCTGACGGTGGCTGTGGCAGCTCTGCTCTGCCGGGAACTGGCTGTGAGAGGAATCAAGCCTCTGCTCTACCTAATGGCAGAAGTTCTGTGGACTTCCAGTTTGACCCAACAGAAACAACCAATGAGTCTAATTCTATTTCTCATACTTCAAGTCTCTTCCCTAGCTTGCTTGCTTGTCGGCTTGCCTGCTTTTTATTTATTTATGAACCAAGTTCTTGCTTTGTGAGGTTGGCACAGAACTCACTAGGTAGCCCAGATGGTCAAACTTCTCATCTGTCCCAGGCTCCCAAACTTCTGGAATTACCTGTGTATACATCACATTTAGCTTCTACCTTAGCTGTCATTCATTCATTCATTCATTCATTCATTCAGAGACAGGTCTCTCCTTGCATCCTTGGCTGGCCTGGAGCTTACTGTGTAGTCCAGGCTAGCGTAGAATTCACAGAGATCTACCTGCCTCTGCCCTCCAAGTGCTGAGATTAAAGTTGCACGCTACCTCCTTTCCTCCACCTTTAAAAGGTAGACTTCCCTGTCTTTATCTTTATCCTTGCCCTTGTCAAGCCAGATTATCCCAGAATTCCAGCTTGACGTCTCCCTCTTCACCAGTAGCCACACACTAAACCCAGCCCTCAGTGCATGCCCCAAGCCTCTGCTTTTCGCTCCTCTCTTTCTGGATACATCGCTTCTCATCTAAACCTATCGCACCCCCAAGTTACTTATATTCCTAAATTCATACTTATAATGTTATGCCAGCTGCCATTTAGAAAACAGGCAGGCCATTCTATGTTCACTTTCACTGACAAAGTGATGGGCGTTTCTGGGGCAACCCCCAGCCAAAACTTAGAACAGCCATAGATTGGGGTACCGTTGTGTTATGTAGGGAGTGGCCTTAGTTTAAGTCATTCTTCATGACTGCTCCCGTGTAATCTCAGTTAAAAAAAAAAGTCAAGGAGGGTCTGGAGAGATGGCTCAGCAGTTAAGAGCACTGACTGCTCTTCCAGAGGACCTGGGTTCAATTCCCATCCTCCGCATGGCGGCTCACAACTGCCTGGAACTCCAGTTTCAGGGAATCCGGCACCCTCACACAGACACGTACATGCACGCGAAACACTAATGCACACGATAATAAATAGATTTTTTTTTAAAAAAAAAAGGACGAAGAAAATACCTGTAATTATTTGTTGCCCATTCTTAGCCATTTTTATAGAACATTTTACAAACATTTTCAACTCACATTTCAAGGAGAGATGTACTACGACAGCGCCTAGTTATTCTGATAACCTTCCACTCATAGCTCCTAACAACAGACTTCAAAGGATATTATTTTGTCTTACACCATGATTTGTGCACTTATATTGACTCTCAGTGCTCAGTGGGCTGGTAAAAGCACAGCTCCTCACAGCATTAAGCATAAACCCCGTGAACAGAATGACTTTGATTGCTAGTATATTTTCATGCAAATTCAGAACACGGAAACAAGCTGATGACGACGGAGCTGTTTACAGCACATTAACCAGCATAAGTTTTATAATTAAGGCGGCTGCAGAAAGGAGAGAAAGTTGTTTTCTTTAGAATTTGTTACCTACTGATTATAACACAGCCGGCAAGGCTACAAAATCCATTTTTATAAATGCTGATAGCATCTGGGCCGAACACTAAGGAAAATCGTTTTCTTGAAGTTTTTCAAGGATACTTGTGCCGTGAAGAGGGGGAGAGAAGGCAGAGGTAAAGGTGAACCAAATGGCCTCGAGAGATGATGAAGTAGAAACTCATTTGAATGGAACAGACTGCTGAGCGACAGGTTTTTGTTTTGTTTTGAACTTGCTATGTTGACCAAAGGCATGGGGCTCTCTGGGGCAGTGACTGGGAGACAGTGTTTTGTTCTTTTGGTTGGCTTTTCGAGACATGGTTTCTGCATATTCCTGGCTGTCCTAGAACTCACTCTGTACTCCAGACTGGTCTCGACCTCACAGAGATCTGCCTACCTCTGCCTCCTAAGTGCTGGAGTTAAAGGTGTGCGACACCACTGCCGGGGCTGAGCCAGTGATTTTTAAAGCTCCCCAAGTGGTTCTAATGCACAGCCAGAGTTGAGAATTTCTGGGAGAAGGACAGAGCTTGGTCATGGTGGTAGGTGCTGCAAAATGGGTATTGGGGTTGCAGATGAGCTTGTGCTAGTGGGGTCAACTCAACTCCAGCCCGTACCACCAAGGGCACAGGCAGCAGGAATCTGTTTGTTCCCTGGCAGTCAGTTCTTCTCCAAAACAATTCCAGGGAGGCAAGCAGGAAATTACACAAATGTCGAGTACTTAGACTTGTACTAAGAACACTTAAAAGTTGTTTGCCCTTTTTTGGGGAGAACAAATTTTCCTTTTCACCCCTGGAGTGATTCCTCCAAGAAACTGAGGCAGGCTTGTGGGACGGAATGGTACCAGCCCTCTTCAAGCCTTGGCCGACCCAAGCCTGGTCTGAGCAGTAATGAGAACGGCAGCATCCTCATCCACCCGTCAATCAGCCCGATTGCCCAAGAGCTTGGAAACAGCAGGAGCACACCTGCCTGCTCGTTAGTTCTGCTTATTACTTCCTTAGCCTAGTTTCACTTCATTACTGTCTCTGCAGGAATGGGCCAAAACCGTTGCAGGAAGGAAAATGGTCCCAAGTCTCCTTCAAGGCAGCGGGAGCTCGTCATGCTTGGCACACACACACACACACACACGTCTGTATATTGGGACTGGGGGAAATGGTGCGCAATGGGCACGGCTTGGTGTCTGGATTAGGGAGCAGCAACAGTGTTTGACCTGAGCCAGAAGCTATTCCTGTCATTAAAGATTGTGTGTGTGTGTGTGTCTGCATGAGCACATGTGTGTATGCATTTGTGCACACATGGAGGTCAGCAGCAGGCAATGGACTCCTCAGACCTGGAGTTGCAGACATCTGTAAGATGCCCAACTTGTTATGTGTTATGTGGCTACCAATAGCCAAACACCAGTCCTCATGATTAGACAAAAAACACTCTTTTTTTTTTTTTTTTTTTTTTTTGATTTTCGAGACAGGGTTTCTCTGTAGCTTTTGGTTCCTGTCCTGGAACTAGCTCTTGTAGACCAGGCTGACCTCGAACTCATAGAGATCCGCCTGCCTCTGCCTCCCGAATACTTGGATTAAAGGTAGTGCCTGCCCTCTACCTTATTTCTTAGGCCTAGGGTATCTCACTGCGTCAAAATTCACTAATGGGCTACGCTGTTGAGTGAGCTCCTGGGAGCTTCCTGTCTCTGTCCTCTTTGTGTGCACACAGATGCACACCACCATGCTTGGTCCTTTAAATTTTTTTCAGTGTGTGCACTGGGATGCTTGCACGGCAGGTACGTTACTTACCTATCCATTTCTTCCTGAATGGCACATTTTCTTCACCCTATCTGTTGATATGACAGCCACCATTCCAGACTCTAGATGTTTCCTTATCAACCTTACCAAACCCTATGTAAGGTGGGCATTATCAGCATCCTTCCTTATATAGTTAGTCTTCAGTACAGTGATGTTGAAGAATGCGTCTAAAGTCACACAGGGAAGGGCTGAACTATAGCTCCGTTGGTTTAGTGCTCCTCTGACACTCATGGATTGCGAGCCATTGTGTGTGAGGGTGCTGGGAATCAAACCTAGTTCCTCTGAAATAGCAATAAGTGCTCTTAACCTCTAATAAAGTAGTTCTCAACCTCCCTAATTCTGTTTAATATAGTTCCTTGTGTTGTGGTGACCCTCAACCATAAAATCATTTTTGTTGGATGCTTCCCAACTCTAATTTTGCTACTGTTATAAATTATAATGTAAATATCTGGTATTCAGGATAACCAACATGTGGCTTTCAAAGGGATCATGACCCACAGGTTGAGAACCACTGCTACAAGTCATTTCGCTGCTCTCTCCCCTCCCTCTGCCCCCACAAATACTAATTTAAAAGAAAACCAAAACAAACAACAACAACAACAAAACACTGTGAAAGGGGAAAGGAGGAAGGGAAGAGCCTTGTCTTTTTCCCTAGGACAATATTGCCACCGTGTGACCACTTCGTAGAACAGCAGCTACGAAGCCAAGTGGGTGTTGATTATCCCTCTTGAATGCAAAAAAATCACTGTTAACTACATCAATCAGACTGAATTGAATTCAGAGAGTTTATGGAGACCTGCCATGCATGGGGACTATGCCGTTTCTTTCACAGATTTTTTTTTATTGTATTGTTCTGTATTTTCCACAGATGAATAGGAACTAAACCAATTCGGCTGTGTTTGTTTTGTAAAACAACCTTGGCCGTTGTACACAACTGTGTCAGTGTATTCTGGGGAAATTGGCACTTCCATATGCATCCGTCCAGGCAGGTGGATCTCTGTGAGTTTGAAGCCAGCCTAGTTTACCAAGTGAGTTCCAGGACAGACTCCAAAGCTACAAATAAATCCTCTCTCTCTCTCTCTCTCTCTCTCTCTCTCTCTCTCTCTCTCTCTCTCTCTCTCTCTCTCTCTCTCTCTCTCTCTCTCTCTCTCTCTCTCTCTCTCTATATATATATATATATATATATATATATATAATGTAATATATATGAAATAATATATATATATTTCACAACATTTGTCCATTCTACCTGTTCTGTTCTATTGGGGACACTGATAGAATGAGAAGTATCTAAGAAGGTGACCATAATGTACTTGGGCATTGCTCTTCAGGTACCATCTGCTCACGTAGCTTTACTATAACCATGATTTATATCGACTGTCTCAGTGAACACATTGAGTATGATCTGTCCTCGTGACTTTGACAGTATGTTACAGTCCGTATGGCTCCGTCTGCCAACCAGGTTATCTTGAAAGAGTTTGGCATGTGGTTTTCTAACCCTGAACACCAATGACTTGTAATATACTAGTAGAGACAGCCTGGCAGAGAACTGGCGAGCCTTATTCTCAGTGGGCCCAGCTTCTCTCCCAAATATTAATACGCATCAACTTTTAGAGATGGCTCAGCGGTTAAGAGTACTGGCTGCTCTTCCAGAACACCGGGGTTCAATTCCCAGCAGCCACAGGGCAGCTCACAGCTGTCTGTAACTACAGGTCTAGGGGATCCGAAGCCCTTTTCTAGCCTCCAAGGGTACTACTACATGCCAAAACATACGTACTTGCAAAAACATCCATAAACGCAGAATAAAAATAAATTAGTCTTAAAGAAAAAAAGCAAACCAAGCCCACAAAATTTATGAACTGTTCAAAGCAGTTTATAGTTTTGAGATAGGATTTTTTGTTTTCTTCCTTTCTTTCGTTTATTTGTTTTTATCACTGTGACAAAACACCATGACCAAAGCAACTTATAAATGGAAGACTTTAATTTGGCTTACAATTTCAGAGAGTGAGAGTCCATGGTGGCAGGAACAGCTGAGCGCTTACGTCTTGATCTGCAAGCAGGCAGAGAGGACCCTAGGAATGGCACAAGTCTTTTGAAACCTCCAATCCTGCCACCAGTGACACATCTCCTCCCACGAGGCCACACACTCTAATCTGTCCCAAACATTTCTACCAACTGAGGACCAGGTAGTCAAACATTTGAGTCTATGGGGGCCATTCTTATTCAAACTGCCACAGGTGTGATCCTGGGTAGCCTGGAACTCTCCATGTAGACCAGGCAGGCCTTGAGCTTTTGAAAAATCCTTCTGTCTCTGCTTCCCGAGTGCTGGAATCACAGGTATGAGCCACCACGTCTGTCCTGGTGGTCTACGTGGTTTCAGGGCTTAATGTCCACTGGTTGGCAGAATCTAGAATCCAGTTTTTCCACTTCCAGAAACTCAAGCTATTTGTTTACCTTTTAATCTTTCCTCACTACCAACTTAAACGCCATCCAACCGGTTTCACCTGTTTGCAGATCCTCTGTCTTCTATTGTCCAGGTCCTCAAGGTGGTTTTAGACTTGAGCCCTCCTTTTCCTTGAACTGCCTTCTCCTTCACCCCTCTGCAAAGAACCTCTAGCTCAGTGGTTCTCAACCTGCCTAATGCTGCTACCATTTAATACAGCCCCCCTCCCCCGCTGTGGTGACCCCCAACCATAAAATTGTTTTTGCTGTTATTTCATAATTTTATTTTATTTTATTTTTTTGATTTT
>NW_026067899.1:3503553-3507648 GCF_014885135.2 Alexandromys fortis
GGCGGATCTCTCTGAGTTCGAGGCCAGCCTGGTCTACAAGAACCTGACCCAGGACAGGTAGGACTGTTACACAGAGAAACCCTGTCTCGAAAAACAAATAAACAAAAAAGATTTTTAGTTATCTCATTTTTATGTGTGTGGATGTTTTGCCTGCGTGCAAGGGTGTGGAGCACATGCGTGCAGAACTTGCTGACAGAGGCCAGAAGGACTCAGATCCTCTGGAATTGGAATTCCAGACAGTTGTTAGCCACTATGTGGGTGGTAGGAACTGTATCCAGGTTCTCTAAGAGCAACCTGCGCTCTTAGCCCCTAAGCCATTGTTTTGTTCTATTTTGGAGATAGGATCTTGCTATGCAACCCTGGCTGGTCTGGAGCTCACCATATCCACCAGGCGGACTGAAGCTTGACTCCAGTACGTCTGCATCAGCCTCCCAAGCGCTTTGATTGCAGCTGTTTCTGGGTTTCAAATCAATGGGAGTGGACGCGTTTGCAGGCACTGGTAGAGCTGATTTATTTTAGAACAGAAAAAAAAAATCGAAGGGGAATTAGATTTTTTTAACTATCCTCTCGTGGACTCTTTTCAGCCTTGAAATCGTGCAAAGGCTGGGTGTGCAGAACAGGTAATTACAGTTACAGGGCAAAGCGCCCCCCCCCCCAACACACACAGTAACGGTGTGATGAAAATCTCCTTCTACACAATGAGAACTGATTGATATCTTCTCCCTCTGGATTCCAGTGATAGCAACTTCAAAAGCTTCCAGTAAATCTTGTGGTCCAGCTATCCTCCCACGACAGATTTAACTATCACCTTACTCCAAAATAGTTTGAAACAACACGAATAATAGCCATCAGAACAATAGCCGCCGTAACCAAAGCCAGTCTTGCAAAACCCTGATTCCACGGCAAAGCTGCGCAAGCGTGGAACGTCCGAGTGATTGCCCGGGCCAACCACCCTTCTCTCGTTTCACAATGCAGGACTTTCCCACTAAAATCAATCACTCTTTTGTCTCGGCTTGTGTTTTCCTAGGTACAGGAGTTAGAATGGTCCTGGGCGGTTAATTAGCCGTAAATCCATCTCTGAAACACAGGGCACGTTAGCTGCTTTTGTGAAGCCCCAAGTCCGTTTGGCTTCGGTGCTTTTCTTATGAGCTGACTGGTCCTAAGGCACTGGCGTATTTACAGCTCACCTCTCACCCTGTATGCTGATCCCTAGCTGTCCGTGGAGGGCTTTCAATGGATCAAAACCACAATCCCCTGGCAGAAGAAAGGTCGTGTTTACCCCGACAATGGAAACCCATGGTCATGTGTTGCCTCCGAATAGGCTGCTGGAGATCACATCAAAGCAGAAGCCAGAACGCACGGCTCTGAGCCTGTACTTTCCCACTGTCACACGTGGGCACATGGATTTTTTAATTGTCACCTCAGACTCATTATGAGTTCTGGGAGGGGATGTAATATAGAAATTCCTTAATCAAAAGGGACATCTTGAAGGACCAGGCATAGCCATGTATGCCTTTAACCCCAGCACTCAGGAGGCAGAGGCAGGTGAGTTTGAGGCCAGCCTCATTTCCATAGTGAGTTGCAGGAGAACCAGAACTATGTAGGAGACCCTGTCTTAAAAAAAAAAAAAAAAGCCGTGTGGTGGTGGTGCACGCCTTTAATCCCAGCACTCGGGAGGCAGAGGCAGGCAGATTTCTGTGAGTTCGAGGCCAGCCTGGTTTACAAGAGCTAGTTCCAGGACAGGCTCTAAAGCTACAGAGAAACCCTGCCTTGAAAAAAAAAAAAAAAAAAAAAAAAGAGCCGGGCAGTGGTGGTGCACGCCTTTAATCCCAGCACTCGGGAGGCAGAGGCAGGCGGATCTCTGTGAGTTCGAGACCAGCCTGGTCTACAGAGCTAGTAGACAGACTCCAAAGCCACAGAGAAACCCTGTCTCGAAAAACCAAAAAAAAAAAAAAAAAAAAGAAAAGAAAAAAAAAAGACACCTGAGGCGCTGTGTGAGTTCATGTAAGTGCATGGCTATATGTGTGTGTTTATGCTCAATTGGTAGTGTGCTTACCTAGCACGCATGAAACCATGGATTCCAGTCCCAGCACCGCATAGACCACATACACTGGGTGCTGTGGCTGACGTATGTCCATAACCTCAGTACTCCAGAGATGAAGGCAGGAGGATCAATGCAAAGTCATTTGTGGCTGCATCATGGATTTCAAGCCAATTTGGTGGTTTGTTAGAGCAATACCCATGAGAGGAATGTTCAGGGGAGCCTCAGAGCACTTCAGGATAGTCACACTGAAGTTTGCTTCTGTTCTGCTTGAAGACTTGGAAACTTTATTTCTACTCCACATAGTTACTCTTCCAAGTTAACGTTCCCTCCCTGGGAACCTGATATATCTCCTCCTGCAATTTCTTCTACTTTTAGTTACCATTGACATGTAGCAAATCAATCCAAAACACAGTAATTTCAAAAAAACCATTTTATTGTGTTTATGGATGTGTGAATTTCAGCATCCATAGTAAGACAGACTTGTCTCTGCACCCCACCCCCACCCCCACCGGCCAACATCTGAGGCCTCTGGTGGGAGCCACAATGGCTGGAAGGCAGCTGAGTCCCCAGGTGTCTTCACTCTGTGCTCACTGGTGATGCTTGCTGCCAGCCAAGACCTTAGATGGGGCTGAGAATCTAACTACGGCCGCGCCTGTGACTGGGGTTTCCTCACAGCACGGGGACACACGTGGCAGCTGCATCCCCTTCCTGACTTAGATTCAGAAGCAGCAGCCTTGCTTCTGCTACTTTCTATAGCTGATTGAATAAGAAGCCAGCTGAGATCAAAAGAAAGGGCCATGATTCCTTTCTCACTCCTCTCTCTCCTTTTTCTTTTGTCTTTTCTCTTCCTCAGATAGGGTCTTCCCATGTAGTCTGGGCTGGCTTCAAACTCACAATCCTACTTGTACAGCCTCCCATATTTGCGGGGGGGGGGGGGGGGGGGGGGGGGGGGGGGGGAGGAGGGTTACAAGCATGTACCACCACACTCCAGGGTCACAAGTAACTCTGGCTAACAAGGGATTTACTAAGCAACCCAGGCAGGCCTTGAACCCAGTCAGTCCTTTGCCTCTAGAGCACTGGAATTATAGGCAGGGCCATGTGAAGGCTTATCTTTTTGTCACAGAGGAAGGACGTGGACACCCTGGAGTCAGTGACATGCCCACAGAGTCAAGGAGAAAAGCCAAAGAAGACATTGCTAGCTTTTATTTAGTAAACACAACCAAGTAGTCTGTGTGTTTTTAGCAGATCGTGCAAGGATAGAGCAGAAACTTCAACCATGCTTCGAATTAACAAGAGCTTGTGTGGTGCTGGCAGTGAGAAGATCCAAGACTGCTCCAGGGTGGTTAAGGTGGAGTGTGGAAATTCAGGAGTTCAAGGGCATCCTGAGCTACGTGAGAACTGTCTCAAAAGACCACAAAACCCAAAAATAGTGCCTGTCATAAATATGCTATATTCATGTCATAAAGTCATAAATACACCTTTAATCTCAAAATCTGAGAATCAGAAGCCAGTAGGTCTCTGATTTTGAGGTCAGCTTGGTCTATATGGGAAGTTTGAGGCCAGCCAGGGTTATCTAGTGAGATCCTGTCTCAAAAACAATTAATTAAGCAGAGACTGGTGAGATGACTCAGCAGTTAAGAGCACTGGCTGCATTTCCAGAGGTCCTGAGTTCAATTCCCAGGAAGCACAAGGTGGCTCACCACTGTTGTTTTTAAAAAATGCTGCAAGATCCCCGCGGAAGTAAGCAGCAGAAATTTTGTAGGTCCTAAATGGTGGTGGCGGGCCATGTGGCAGCAGGCAGCAGGCCCTGGGAGCAGCCAGTCCCAGGCAGAGATGGCTGCCGGTCCCAGAGCAGTGGTGGCGGGCCATGTGGCAGCAGGCAGTGGGCCCCACGCAGAGACGGCTGCTGGTCCCTGAGCAGTGGCTGGTTCCAGGCAGGGAGACACATGGCGGGCGGGCAGAAGACAGAAACATGGATAGACACGACATGCAGGGTGATGTTGAATGTTTATTCAGGGGGTTATGGAGGAGGAAGAGTGAAGGGGGGGGGG
>NW_026067899.1:3507954-3510310 GCF_014885135.2 Alexandromys fortis
ACAGGACCTTGGTTCAATTCCTAGCACCCAATGAGGGCAGCTCACAGATGCCTGTAACTTCATTTCCAGGGAATCTGACACTCTTCTGACCTCTACAGGTACCAGGCATGCATGTATGCAGTCATACATGCAAGCAAAACACTCATATCCATAAAATAATTTTTTTCTTTGCAGGGTGCATATGAGCTCAGAGATGGAAGCAGCAGGCACAGGTCCTATGTGGGTCTGCACTAGGTCTTCCGAGGATATTTTATGGCTGTTAGCTTAGAATTTTTATGGCACTCCTGACTATGAGAGCAAGTGGGTCTCCAACTCTTGTTCCAGCCCTCAGGACTCTTTTCCTCCTTTTGGGTTGCCATGTCTAACTTAGGCATGATATTTTTTCCTGCATTTATTATATTTTATTTCGTTATGTTTTGTTATCTCAAAAGCCTGTTCTTTTCTAACGAGAGACAGAAAGGGAGTGGGTCCAATGAGAGGAGTATAGGAAACACTATAATCAGGATATGTCATATGAGAAAACAATCTATTTTCAATAAAAAATAAAAATAAAACAAAGCAAAATTCATTAGTTAAATTAAAGGCTATGGTACGTAGTCTAAAGTCACTTTGAAAGATCCCCTAGTAGTGGCTACCCACAGACTTAAAACCAGTTGTTTGTTTAGGATTGCATCCTTAAATAGAAAAGTTAGGATTTTGTATTGTGTGTGAGTGGGGGTTTATTGGTAACAGAACACACATGGAGATCAGAGGGTACGTTTATGTGGTTGGGTCTCTCCGTCCACCTTTACGTGGTATCTGAGGGTGGAACTCAGGTTTCCAGGTGTGGGCAGCAAACACCATTACCCATTGAGCCAACTCGTCCCTGGTCCTGAATCTCAAGATTTATCAGGTGCTTCCAGATTACAAAAATGTGGAGAGACAGAGCCCAGCCACCAAACATTAGGAAAAGAAATAAGGGAAAGAGGGATCTGGAGAAAGGTTGAAGGGCAAGAAAGAGAAGAACCAGACAGAAAAAATAGGTGCCTTAGAACCAATATTCTATGAGTAAGAAAATTAGAATCTGTGCTTCCAGCCAGGTGAGGTGGCACAGGTACACACAGTCTCACTCAGGGGGCTGAGATGAGGTGTGTGTCGTGTGTCAGGAGCCTAGGAGTTGATCCCAGCCTGGGCTACATACCAGACATACCAAGATTCAGATTCTCAAAACATAAACACGGAAACAAATAAACAAGATCAATGTGTACTGTTTCAAAAAGAGAAGGGCAAGGGTCACAGAGTCTTCCCAGAAAGGGGAGAGGGGAATGAGTGGGGGAGGCTGGAAAGGAAAATATAAGAAAATATGAAGATTAGTTCTGGGTATGGGGCATGTGGTGAATGAGTTTTAGGAAGGAGAGCAAGATTAAATGAAAGCAAAATTGATCATCCAAGAAATAATTCAAGCTGGGCCTGCTGGAGCAAGCCTGTGAGCCTAGCTCCTTAGGAGGCTGAGGCAGGATCAAGATGGCTGTGATCCCCTTGATGGGAACTCATTGGTGAGGGAAGCAACCTTGTGCTCTTTAGTCAGAGGTTCTGAGTGATCCTAGCCAGCTATTTCCCTATACACTTAGTCTGGGTCTCCATCCCTGAAGATTTCCTTAGCAGTTGTCTGTTGCCCACAGCAGCCAGGGGCCTTGGCTGTTGTTCCTTGCGTAGTGTATACTTGGCATCACAGTGTCCTTTGCTTCCCAGCCATGCTGAGCTGCACTCCCAGCCTGCACATTCTCATGATGATGGGAATGGAGTCCCTAACTGTTCACACTTGCTTTATAGGACACGGTCACATTCAGCTTTCGGTCTAGTTGCTGAAGCCACTTTGCTAAGGCCTGTGTTTATTTCCTGGCACTGGTCCGTGTTTTGCTAGATTACTTACTCACCTACTTAATTAGTTATTCTTTGGTTTTTCAAGACATGGTTTCTCTGTGTAACAAGCCCTGGCTGTCCTGGCACACACTCTGTAGACCAGGCTGGCCTCGAAATCACAGTGATGATCTGCCTGCCTCTGCCTCCCAAGTGCTGGGATTAAAGGTGTGCGCCACCACTACCTGGCCTAATTTAGGTTTTTAAAGGTTGTGTTGCCCCACAACCCCAGGTGCTGGGGATTGAATCCAGGGCCTCACACATGCTAGGTAATAGCTCTGTTGCTGAACTATATTCTCAGCCTTTCAGAAGGACAAAAAAGAGGACAAATCTTCTTTCTCTCTCTCTCTCTCTCTTTTTTTTTCTTTTTTCGAGACAGGGTTTCTCTGTGATTTTGGAGCCTGTCCTTGAACTAGCTCTTGTAGACCAGGCTGGTCTCGAACTCACAGACATCCGC
>NW_026067899.1:3512869-3513942 GCF_014885135.2 Alexandromys fortis
AAAAAAAACTCAAAGGGGGAAAAAATCAAAAGACATATTACACAGAAAGAAATTTCAATGAAAAAGACTGAACTAGGCCACTGGGTGTCAATCTTGATCCACAGTCCCGGTGCTTAGGGGCCACTTTCTGGCTCTCCCCCTAATTGTCACTCTAGAGGCTTGGGGAGGGGTTTATTAGTCGTGGATAGGTCTTTCTCTTTCCCAGCCTTTGCCATTTTTCTTTTGCCGCTGTGGAAATTTTACTCATCAGAAATCGGAGGAGGAAGCTAGGCCTGGTGCTAGGCCTCCTGTCGTCTCCGCACCAGGGAGTTGGAGCCTGTGAATTCAAAGTCATCCCCAGCTGCATAATGAGTTTGAAACCAGTATGGGCTGCAAAAGATTGTAAAAGAAAAAAAAAAACACAAAATATCGACAACAATACAAAACCAAATAGGATTGGGAATGTGACTCAGTTAACAGAGAGTGAGCAGAGCCCTGGGCTCCCTCTCCAGCACCAAAGAGTCGGGTAGTGCACACCTGTAATCCTAGCACTTAGGAGTGGAGATAGCAGGATCAGAAATTCACGGTCATTTCCCCCTGCAAAGTGAGTTCAAGGCTGGCCCGCGTCGCCTGAAACCCCGTCTCAAAAATCAAATCAAATCACTTCTCCCTAGGCAGAATCCAGACATGGTGACTCGGGCCTGTAATCCCAGGCTTCAGAAGCTGAGGCAGGAGGGTTGTTGTAAGTTTGAGAGCAGTGTACACGGTGTGTTTTGGGGGTTAGCTTAGGCAACAAAATGAGACCCTGACTCAAAAACAAAAATCTTCCTGGATGAGGCTCCATCAACCGTGTAAGACACCAGAGGATCACTTTCCATGCGTGTGGTCATTCTGCTATATAACATTTAAAAGTCCCACAGGTCAGATGTTAGCGTTGAAAGTTTAGCTCTTATCCCAGAACTCGGGAGGCAGAGGCAGGTGGATCTCTGTGAGTTCGAGACCAGCCTGGTCTACAGAGCTAGTTCCAGGACAGGCTCCAAAGCCACAGAGAAACCCTGTCTCAAAAAAACCAAAAAAAAAAAAAAAAAAAAAAA
>NW_026067899.1:3514240-3521102 GCF_014885135.2 Alexandromys fortis
AAAAAAAAAAGCCGGGCGATGGTGGCGCACGCCTTTAATCCCAGCACTCGGGAGGCAGAGGCAGGTGGATCTCTGTGAGTTCGAGACCAGCTTGGTCTACAGAGCTAGTGCCAGGACAGGCTCCAAAGCCACAGAGAAACCCTGTCTCAAAAAACCAACCAACCAACCAAACAAACAAACAAAAAAGAAAAACGTAAAATGCTGTGTGATGTAACATGGGGGCTTCAGAGTCTCTTAGCTCCTCCTCATTGGTTCTGAGCATTCCCCTCTTGCTTGTGAACGAACTCCTGCAGGCACCAGCGATGATGTACAAACAGACAGTCTCCGGCTGGAGGCTTCCCATTGGCGTCTCTTGTTTAGGCATGGAGCTCTATGTTGCCAAGGAAGCTTTCAAAACTACTGGCTCAAGAAATTCCCCTGCCTCCGTCTCCACTGTAGTTGAGAATACAGGTTCATTCGCACAGTCTCCTTTCTCTCTCTTTTAGAGACAAGGTCTTGCTGTATAGCTTAGGTTCGTCCCCATTTTACAATCCTCACAAGGCCTCAGGTTCTGAGTGCTGGGATTGCAGAGCTGTATCGCTTTATCTGTATCTGGTCCCCCTCTGTACACACACGCACATGCACACACACATGCATGCATGCACACGTGTGCGCACACACACACACACACACCCTGTACACATTTTAAACTTAAAAAATGTTAAGTAAGTCTTGTGCACACTAGGTATTTGCCATTGCACCATCAGCCCTGGCTCGGGCGCTCCTTTCCGCCTGTAGTACAGATCTGCCTCCGTATGAATGGAGACCATTTCTTTCAGAAGAGATCAAACAGCGCTTGAATGTGGGATGTTCTCATCTCCCAGGATTTTAGAAGCGGCACCAGAGGCAGGAATGAGGCCAGATATGCCCATCCAGATCAGAGGAAAGGGAAGTCAGGGGAGCTCGGTGCCCCCACCTCTGGCACTCTGTGAATCTTAGATGCTCTTCTCCTCTTTCCACGCCACCCCCACCCCAAATCTGGATAGACTTCTGACTTCTGTTTATCTAAAATGTGCTGATAAGTCTCACGCCAGGCCACGGCTGCACCGCGCCTCCCGAGACACACTGTAGAATTGTTACAGGCTCAGAAGGAAATAGCCCACAAAATTAGATAAGGCTGGATGTTCCCGGCAAATCTGAAAAACACCTTCCTCTCACAGAGAGACCTTAAATGAAAGACTATATACTTACCATGGTTACCGTGGTCCCCATCTCCCCCTTCCATGATACTGACTGATATGGAAACTGTTCCAGACAGAATGTCAGTAATCTTTCCAAAGCCAATGTAATCACCATGTGCTGAGATGCCACTTCAACAGGTAGCCGAGGAGTCCCAATTTGTGGAGTTACTGAGCTTTTTTCTTAGGCTTCTTTCTTCTTTTCTCTAGCTGCTTTCAGAGTTCTTGGATTATAGGCCTATGTGTTTTGAGATAAGGTCTGCTGTGTAGTATTGCCTGGCATGTCAATATATAGCCCAGATTGGCCTTGAACTCCCAGCAATCCTCCTGCCTCAGCTTCTGGAGTGCTGGAATTATAGCTGTGCATTACTGTGTCTGGCTTGATGTAGCCTTCCTTCCCTTTCTCCCTTTCATAAAAGATTTTTTTCCCCATTCTTTTGGCTGTCCCTAGTGGTGATGCAGAATAATGGATCCTCTGGGATAACAGTGGGGTTGCTCTGGGGTGCCATGGACTCCGGTTTTGACTAGGAACTTCTATGATGGCCACGATCAGGCTGGCTAGTCAGAAGGCCACAGAGGAGGCTGGATGCTGTCTTTTCTTCTGTGAAACAAAGATGAGGTGATGTTTCTGCAGGGCTTGGCATGACATTGGCCTGCAGTAAGTGCTCAGCAAATGGAGCCACATATATTGTGAGAGAGGGGTGGCGTCATGGTTCCCTGATGGGATGGAGTCTGTTGCTCCTTGTCTAGAAGAGGATCTAGATGATCTGCTGTCCTGACTCTTATATGTGACATCCTGTACCTGGAGGTTGACTCCATCAAACCAAAAAGTCCTGGCAAGTGCAAGCATTTACAGAACGTTTGGGCTTCGTGGCCTTTTGCATATTAATGAGAACAGACGTACTTAGTAACAGATTATGATTTGGGCACGATAAGGTCCCACTGAGCTTGTGAAGAACTGGGACAAGCTTTCTTTACTTTCATCTTTCTGCCCAGGCAGGTTGCTGTGTAAGGCAGGGATCAGCGAATGACAATATTTCCTTGGACCTCTTTCGTTTGAGTTTTGAAGCAAGGGTTCTTTGTGTAGCCCAGGCTGTCCTGGAACTCTCTTTGTAGACCAGGCTAGCTGCGAACACAGAGATCTGCCTGCTTCTGGCTCCTTAGTGCACCGCCATGCCTGATTTTGTTATTCTAATGACCCATACCTATTTAGTCTCCCACTCCACTGTTAATTCATTATTGTTTCTTTGTTAGCCTTAGCTTGCTGTCTGGAAGGAAGGTCCCTTGCTATCTTGCTTCCTTGAGTGGCCAAGGTCAGGGGGAAAAGGAGAGGCTACCAGTTGGTACAAAGGATCATTTCTATAACCTTCCATTTACACACAGACCTGAACAGGCAAGCGCAGCATCACTATTGCAGTTAAGAAGTTGGCAGCATGGGATGAGGAAGCAGGAGCATCTTAACAAATACAGGCTCCCTAAAACTGGGTGCCTGAAGAGGGAACTTGGCCTGTTTCAACCCAAGAGAATTCACAGAAGTTGTTTGTGAGGGCCAGAACCATCAGGGGTGGATGGGCGAGGGTGTTCCAGGGGAGATGTTTGGCAATTGGGGTGAAAGCATTGCCCTCCGCCTGCTGGGGTATCACAGGAAAGGGGTAGCCTGCAGCACCCAAGAGCAGATCTAAGGGATGCCCTGGGGAAGGGCTAAGAGGCGACTCACAGGCCTGCCCCCCACGGAGATGATGGTGCTGCCTGCTGCATAGTTTTTCTGCCAGGATGCAGCGGTCCTTGACCTCCTCTTAGCAGGCTGTTCATGATTCGTGCCCGATGCCCGTCGTTTCTGATGGCATTCTTGGAGCTGGCATAGGTCATTTTGCCTTGAAGGGACGCTCTCTCAGGGGTCCAGAAGATGAACATCAGGTCCTCCTTGTTCTCCTTGATCTCGCAGGTTGCATCCTAGAGAACACAGAGACCGTCCCTGTCTGGCAGCATCTTGACAAAGGCAGTGAGTGTTTGATCACCCAATTTGCCCTGTATCACCTCCTGGGATCTCCCTGCTCTCCTCCAGGATGGCCTCTCCTTGTCCTCAGGCAGAACACTGCCTTTTTGTGTCCTTCATTTCCTTTGGGAATTTAAGGACTGGTGCACCTTCAAGTCCCTAAACACTTTGGTGATACCATCAGAGAAAGTCCACCCCTGAGGCTACTTTCCACAAAGAAAGGGAATTGAGGAGAGCTTTGGAAGACCCGAACTGCTGCAGGTTTTGGCACCTGACTGTCATTAATTCTTTGCTTAAATCAGAGAGAATAAGTTGGACACTGTAGGGGGCAGAAGCAGGACAAAGCTCTTTTTTTTTTTATTGATTTATTTTATTGAGCTCTGCATTTTTCTCTGCTCCCCTCCCTGCCTCTCCCTGCCCCTTCAGCCCTCCCCCAAGGTCCCCATGCTCCCAGTTTACTCAGGAGATCCTGCAGGACAGAGTCTCTAAATGATGCTTTGATTAAGAGTCTGCCTTAAGGGCTGGAGCTGGAGCTCCTTGGGTAGAGTGTTTGAAGTCCTGCATTCCGTTCTCTTCACCACCTAGACGGGGTGTGGTGCTGCACACTTGCAGTCCTAGCACTCAGGAGGTAGGAATGATCAGAGGTTCAAGACACTGTTTGGTTCCATAGTCAGTTTGGGCTCCTTAAGACTGTCAGACAATGTCCTAGAAGGCAGAACGAAGGCCAGGTGTTGTGTCTTTAATCCTAGCCGAGGTAGGTGGATCTCTGTGAATTTGAGACCAGTCTGGTGTTCCCAACAAATTCTAGGCTGTTTAGGGCTATTTAGTGAGACTCCATTTGCAATAAATAAATAAATAAATAAATAAATAAATAAATAAATAAATAGTGCTTTGTCATTGTTTTAGAGAGTACTTGTACTGACAAAGAAATCAGATATGTAATCACCTTTACTTGTTATGATTGACTATATTTTTTTCCTTAGACTACAGAAAAAGTTTGTGCCATGCGTGATGGTGGCACATGCCTTTAATCCCAGCACCCAGGAGGCAGAAGTAGGCGGATCTCTGTGAGTTCGAGGCCAGTCTGGACTACAGAGCGAGTTGGAAGACCGGCTCCAAAGCTACACAGAAAAACCTTGTCTCAAAAAAAAATCGAAAAAGCAAACAAAATAAAAAGCAAAACAAAATAAAACAAAAAAAGAAGTCTGCTTAAATGTTTGCTGAGCTGGACAGATGGCTCAGCAGTTAAGAGCCCTGACTGCTTTTGCAGAGGCCCTGAGTTTGGTTCCTGGTGCCCAGCACTGCTGTTTGTAACCATATATAACTCCAGCTCCAGGGAACTGATACCCTCTTTGGCTTCCAAGGGCACTAGACACGCATATAGCGTATGCACATACGTACAAGAAAGCAAACACTCATACACATAAAATAGGAACAAACCTTCGCTTTAATTGTTTGCCTAAAATTATGTCTATTGTCTGTCTGGATGTGGTGGCTCACATTTGCAGTCCCAGCACTGGGGAAACTGAGGCAAAAGGTTAGTTGAACTACAGTGAGACCCTGTTTCAAAAAAATAAAATGAAAGGTGTATGCACACCTTTTAATCCCAGCACTATGAAGGCTGAGGCAGGAAGATCTCTGAGTTCCAGGCCAGTCTGGTCTACAAAACAAGTTCCAGGGTTATACAGAGAAACCTTCTTGAACCCCCGAGTCCCCTCAAAGAGCACATATGTTGGAGGGCTGAGGATGGAACTCAGTGGCAGAATTCTTGTCTAGCATGCAGAAGTGTCTGGGTTCAGTTACCTGGGCTGTTGAGAAAGGCCGTATGTAAAGCCCGTTTTACCCCTACTGAAGGAGGGACGGATGGAAGGAGCGGCGATGGGACAGAGGCTCACAATTTGGAACGGCCGCACGAATCCTGCACCTCCCGTTTTTGCACTCTGCTTGGAAGTCCAGGTTCTCTAAATTAGTGAATTTACTTAAGATACAAAACAGATAAAAACGTAACCTTCTGGACTCCTCTCAGGACGTGTGGAAAAACAGTCTCACAGGGTTCTGTTTCTTGCCACCCATCCCACAGTGGATGCTTGTACTCTGTCTGGTCACCGCGTAACCTTTTCTGTGCCTTTATCTGATCTGTCTTCGACCCCAGGCGGCGGTGGGGGCTTGAGATGACTGCATAGGTGGGTGGAGGAGGGGCCGAGGTGCCAGAGACACGCTGAACTCAGCAGAAAGGTTGCAGCGGCTCAGCCTGTTTCTGCACCTCTGCTCCTCACAGTGTGAAAGGCATGCAGGCGCGAGGCAGGTCCAAGCATATTTTTTCTGGAAGTGGATGTTAGCCCAGGAGGGAGTTGGAATTAATGGGTTTTTATCAAGAAATAGAAGGAGTTGGCGGCTGCATGCTATTGATGTAAAACTGACCACAGCTTACCACCTATTTCTCCTTCTTTGATCTTCTGCCATGGTCTCCACCTTTTAAAGTTTTGATTAAACCTATGAATGACATGGGAAACACGCCATCCTTAAAAGCGAGTAGATTTCGTAAAATCTAAATTAACTGTAGAAAATCTGACTTATTTTACATTTTAAATAACTGTGGGGCTGGTGAGAAGGCTCGGTGGGAAAAGGTGCTTGCTGCTAAACCTGGTGGCCGGAGAGGAGCCCCGGGAAACAAAGTGATGGAAGAGGAGATCCGACTCCTTCAAGTTGTCCTGACCTCCAAACCGGCACCCACGCACGCATGCACATACAATGCGATTTAAAAATTAGAATAACAAAACATTATAACTTTCTAAAAATATCCTTTGAGTTGACTCAGAGATGAACATTCTTGTTACTGGCCCCTGCCTTCCTCCACCCCTCCCTCTTTTTTCTTCTTCCTTTTCCTGTTTTTTTTTTTTTAAATTACTTACTTACTGATATGCACATGTGTATGCCTGCATGAGTTTATGTGTAGCACCTGCATGCAGGAACTAAAAGAAAAATAATCCAAAACAACCCAACAACAAGTTATTATTTATATAAAGTGCTCTCTCTCTCTTTCTCCTCTACACACACACACACACACACACAATTACTAAAAACAAAAGAAAAAGAGCTCAGAGTCATCCAGTTAACACACATATATTTAATTAAAAGTAAAATAAGTACATTAAACCGCAACAATATCCCTGTGTGTGGGGGGGCAGTGCACAGAGGAGGGGTGTATTGGGCTCATAGGTTTCAGTGTGTGAGGCAGGGCAGCTTCATGCTGTTGCCTACGGTAGCCCAAGGAGTTCTCCCCCAGGTAAAGTTAGATCTTTGGCTTCATCCTGGAAAAGAATTTCAGGATGGATCAGTATGAAACAGGGTTGGGGGCCTGGGGAAGTACCTCAGCACTAAAGTATCCGCTGAACAAGCGTGAAGCCCTGAGTTCGGGTCCTTGACACCCACGTGGAAGACTCGTACAACAGCACTTCTTTAGCTTTAGAGCTGGGAGGCCAGAGTCGGACAGAGCCCCTGAGCTCGCTGGCCAGCCAGTCTAGATAAATTGGTGAACTTTAGGTTCGGTGAAAGACACACCGCCAACCGCAACAACAACAAAGAAATAAGGTGGAGAACATTAGAAAAGGATGTTCCGCTGTGCTTTATTTAAAAATAGTGTGCAGAG
>NW_026067899.1:3523312-3543145 GCF_014885135.2 Alexandromys fortis
TGTTTGTTTGTTTCTGAGACAGGGTTTCTCTGTGCGTCCCTGGCTGTCCTGGAACTCACTCTGTAGACCAGGCTGGCCTCAAATAAACAGAGGTCCACCTGCCTCTGCCCCCTGAGTGCTGGCTGTGTGCTACCATTGCAGGACTGTTTTTCTTTTTTCTTTTGTTGTTTTTAATTGCTTTTTGTTCTGAGACAGTCTGGGTTTGAGGGCCAGGTTGGTTTCAAACTCTTGATCTTTCTGCCTTATCCTGTTAAAAAATGTTGGGATTTTCTATTTATTTTTAAGGTGCTGGTCGATGTGTTGTTCGAGGAGAGAAATGTGTAAGTTTCTCATGCCTGTAACATCTTAGCACATTCAAGCCTGTCTTTTGCGGTATCTGAAATGATGATACTGATTAGTAAATGACCGGCTCCCTTTCTATCGGGGACTTTGTGGACATTGTCCTTCCCTCGGGTGTTATCTAGAAGTTCATTTACCGAGACCTAAGTCAAGTGATGTCTGTCAGAAACCAAAAGACAAGAATGTTGCAAGGGGGCCTGAGAGACGGCTCAGTGGTTAGAGCACTGCCTGCTCTTCCAGAGGTCCTGAGTTCAGTTCCCGGCAACCACACCGTGGCTCACAACCATCCGTAACGGGGTCTGGCGCCCTCTTCTGGCCTGCAGGCATACGCACAGACAGAATATTGTATACATAATAAATAAATAAATAAAATAAAAAAAAGAATGTTGCAAGAGCACCCCCTTTCTTCTAACGCATATATATGATATAGTTTAGCTGCTCAATGTTGTCTCATGTAATGGTCCTTAAAGACAAACTTATCAGCAACATTTGAAAATGTGGTCATTCCTGTCCAAGATAAAGATTTCTCTTTTTATACACAGCTAGGGAACCATAGCCAGGGTGTTAAACAGTTGGTTAAGTGCACGTCTAGCACACAGGAAGCCCTGGTTAGATCTCAGAACAACATAAACCTATTGTGGGTGTGCACACCTATAATCCCAGAGTTTAGGAGACTCAGGGGTTAAATGTCATCTCAGTTACACAATTTTTTAAAAAATATTTTTGTGAGCCGGGCGATGGTGGTGCACGCCTTTAATCCCAGCACTCGGGAGGCAGAGGCAGGCGGATCTCTGTGAGTTCGAGACCAGCCTGGTCTACAGAGCTAGTTCCAGGACAGGCTCCAAAGCCACAGAGAAACCCTGTCTCGAAAAACCAAAAAAAAAAAAAAAAAAATTGTGCATTGGTGTTTTGCCTGCATGTATGTGTGTGTGAGGGTGTCGGATGCACCAAAACTAGAGTTACAGACAGTTGTGAGCTGCCCTGTGGATGCTGGGAATTGAACCCGGGTCCTCTGGAAGAGCAGCCAGCGTTCTTCTGAGCTGTTTTTCCAGCTCTCAGTTACATAGTTCTAGACTAGCCTGGGCTACATGAAGATCATCTCAAAAATGGACAAACATCCCCCAAATGGAGCAAAGTCAAAAGCCATTAGAGGAATTGGTAACTTGGGAGTTACTGTTTCCTGGACCAACAGGGGCTGCTGCTGAGTAGAAGCTAAATCTTACAGCAGGGCAATGTTCTTTCCTAAGTATGCCCCGTGTTAACTACTTCATGCTGCCAGCTGAGGCTTTAGCGGTGGAGAGTCCGGTCTGAGGATGAGATTTGGTTGAGTGAAGGTAGAACTGTGAAGGAAGCCAAGATGTTTGGTGCAGTTGTCAGAGGTAGGAATGACCCTCGAACTTCATGGGGAGGAACCTAGACTTTGGATCACCCAAGTCTGGCTGCAATCCTTGTTTTGCCGTTTGCCCCGTCTTGGAGTGTAGGGGGCATTGCGTAACCAGCCTTGAGCTCCTTCCTCTTGGGCAATGAGGCTATTCTGGGTTCCCTTAGAGGGGTGACGGGATGAGCAGCAGAGGGATGAAGTTTCTCTGGTTAAGAAATCCCCTCGCTACTCCATTGCACCCCAGCTGCTTTTAGTAAATTTGTCTGTGGGGCAGTTACTGAAATTCTAGGATGTTAGCTATTATTATCAACTGCTATAATCAACTAAGTAGTTCAAGATTGTTCACCAGGTCAGGTGGTGGTGGTTTGCATGCCTTTAACCCCAGCACTCGGGAGGCAGAGGCAGGTGGATCTCCATGAGTTTGAGGCCAGCTTGGTCTATAGAGCGAGTTCCAGGATAGGTTTCAAAGCTACACAGAGAAACTCTGTCTTGAAGAAACAAAAAACAAAAAAGCTTGTCCTCTTGGTCCCTAGCTGCATGCCCCTCAGACTAGTGTGTTACCAGTAAGCTATACTCCTAGCTCTTCCGAACTTCAAATCAATTCTTCTTCAATAGGGTTCTTCCGAGAGAGATGTAGTGATGGTTTTCTGGCCGAATGAATCTTCTTCTGACGCTTGGCTAGATTTCTGTCTTCACTGTATCTACGCTTAAAACAATAAAAAAAAATACTTTCAAAACAAAAACAAGCCCAAACTAAACCAAGGAACTTAAGGAAGATTAAGAATACCTTTTTATTAATGTGTGGGCAAGAACAGAGTGAAGTCAATTTTTCGGCCATGGGAAAATCGGCTTGACCTAGGAGAGCACATTTTACGAGTGAAACTGTTACTAAAGCCACCAGGAAGCTTATACTAATTGTCTACGGATACAACCAGCTTCAAACCCTTCTTTCTGTTAGTCATCTGGTCCGTATGGTTCTATGGAGTTATTATTATGTTTTCTCCGGCCTCAGCTTCTCCACCTGGCTGCCCAGTAGAAACTGTGTCCCTTGCCCCACGTTCAGAGATCGTGACTGAACTGGTCTGATGCAGAGCCCGGGTGTCGGTTTAAGTTTCTGTTTTCTGGTCTTTAATTTGGTGCTGAGAGCTGAACCCAGGCCCTTTACACATATGCTAGGCCAATGCTCTCCCACTGAGATGTAGCCCTCGACATTTCTCTAAAATATTTGTTTTTCTTTTATGTATGTAATGGATTTGCTTGCATGTGTCTGTGGGCACTACATGCATGCAGTGCCCACGGAGGCCCCTGTCACACACGGGTCTTCATTGTTCAGCTCCAGGTAGATGACAGAGGTGTCCCTCACCATGATCTTCTCTGATGTCTGTAATTCTAGGTGAATCCCTTCATTGGAAGAATAGAAGCCTTCGCGTAAACGCGTAAATTGTTTTTTGGCTGTGCTGAGCTTTCCAGAGAGAGAGAGAGAGAGAGAGAGAGAGAGAGAGAGAGAGAGAGAGAGAGTTGCTTGACAAGATTGCTTTGGTTTTAATAGTGGGAAGGTCTTGAGGCACCACTGGTTGGAGATTATCATCTTTACAAGGCTCCCTCGTGAGTGCTGCCCAGCTTGACAGTGGAGCCACGATTGTCCACCAAATCTAACAGCCCTTCAGACTTGCAATGTGTACAAAGGCAGCCCTGGGAGCTAAACATTTCCTTCTCTAACTTCCTCCATGGTTTATCATCAAGTAAAACAGTTACCTTAATCATCTCAGGGTCCAAGGGTTGGGGCTTTACTCCTTTTCAAGAGATGATTTTCTGGAAAGATTTCTAAGAAAACACCTTGGCAAAGGGGTAAAAAATTGACTATTCAGTGACCATCAGACTGGGAGGCTCACAACCTTTGGACCACAGACACAGGTCACCTACTTTGGCTGTCATGTAGGACTTCTGGGGACCAGCACATTCTTATTAACAGAAAATACTAAAATTTAGTCATAAAGTAGGCTAGAGGTGGGTAGAGAGGCATGTCTTAGTAAAGCTATAGATGTTTCTCTTTTTTTGGGGGGGGGATTTGCTGGCTATGGAACAAATAGAGGAAGTTCGGAGATTGGAACCGTTCTTTTTTGTTTGTTTGTTTGTTTTTGTTTTTCGAGACAGGGTTTCTCTGTAGCTTAGGAGCCTGTCCTGGAACTAGCTCTTGTAGACCAGGCTGGCCTCGAACTCAGAGATCTGCCTGCCTCTACCTCCCGAGTGCTGGGTGGGATTAAAGGCATGCACCATCTCTGCCTGGCAACCATAGACATTTATATGCATTTTATTTAAACCACCAATAGTGTGAGTATCGATCAGTCCAACTCAGATATATCCTCTTGAAAAATTGTGTTTTGTTTTCAGTACAGAGCCTCACTCTGTAGCCCAGGCTGGCTTCCAGCTTGGTAGTTCTCGGCCATCCAAGAGTTCAGATTGTAGGTGTATGCTACCATGGCCTGCTGAAGTTTTAGTTCTTGGGGTTCTGAGTAGTAAGCCAAGCTTTTGCATATAACATGTGCTCTATCTCTGAGTCATGCCCGAGTCTAGTTCTCTCTCTTTTTCTTTTGGGGTAGGGAGAAGGGAAGAGAGTATTGGGATTTGGACCCAGACCCTTGTCAGCCAGGGTCCTACTACTGAATCATGTCCTCAGCCATTGTTGTACTTTTCATTCTGAGATAGAGTCTCACCGAGTTGTCCTGGCTGGCTTTAACTCACTCTGTAACTATGACAGGACTTGTATTTGTGACTTTCCCAACTAGCTGAGATTTGTAGGCTTGTGTCTCCACGCCTGGCTAGAATGCATAACTTTTTTTTTTTTTTTTGGCTTTGGTTTAGGTTTTTCGAGACAGGGTTTCTCTGTAGCTTTGGAGCCTGTCCTGGAACTAGCTCTTGTAGATCAGGCTGGCTGTGAACTCATACAGAGATCCGCCTGCCTCTGCCTTCTGAGTGCTGGGATTAAAGGTGTGTGCCACCACCGCCTGGCTGACTGTATAACTTTTAATGTACTTTGGTTTACTAATTCATAGAACTCAAATTGTGGGAGATAGTGTTGAATGAGAACGAGTTACTATTAAAATGCAGTGTCTACGATTATTCATGATTAGTAGCTTATACCAAAGAGAGGCAAAAAGTAGGACATCTTTGTCCTTAGAGATTCCTTTTGTGGTGGCAGGTGTGGTGGGCACTGAGCCCAGGGTCTTGGGTATACTTACCTCTAACCCTAGCTCCCCAATGATTCTTTTTTTTTTTTCCTTTTCAGCCAAGGTCTTGCTAAATAGCTCTGATTAGCCCAGCCAGCATGAGCTATGTACCTAGGTTGGCTCAATAATTCCTTTTAACTCTGGTGTAGGGGTATCTTTTGTCTAACAGCCTCTCTAGCTTCCTTTCTCCGTGCAGACTTTCCCCTTGGCTCAGCATCTCTGCAGAATCATGGCTCATTAAAACTTTCCCTGCTCCATTGAGGGACCATCTGATCGTCCCCTCCTTCATCGCCCAGGTTAGCATCCAGAACCATAGCACCCGAATGGCCTCGAACTTTTAATCCTCCTGCCTCAGCCTCCAGGGTGGTGGAATTATAGGAATGTAGCACCACACCAAGCTGTCTCTGAAGAAGTTTTATCAATGAAATATTTTTGAGGTATTTTATGACAGTAGTTTTCAAAAACATCTTCAAGATGATAAGAACTTGGGTTTGGTTAATACGTGACTAGGAGATTCTGAGTAGATAAAAATACCCGTAAATACCCGTTCCAACTGGGTGTGATTGTGCACATCTGCAGTCCCAGCACTGGGGACACAGAGGCTGAAGTTTTAGGAATTCAAGGTCACCTCAGCTACTCAGAGAGTTGGAGGACAGCCTAAGCTACCTGAGACTGTCACAGAAAACAACCAAACCACCCCCACTTCCTCAAAACACTTTGTTACATAAGCTATTAAGAGCTAAATATACTACATAAATGATTATCATACCCTTTTTTTGACAGTCTTATGAATTACTAATAGAAAGAATGATATGAGCAAGAAGGGCCAACAGAAAGCAAGCATTCGTGCAGGGATGGAAGACAGAGCTGCAGAGGAAAACCAGCCAGCTCTCAGGCAGAGAGGGAAAGGCATTTAGGTGGGAAGTTAGTTTATCTTTATCTCCCTTCTCAAAGGGCCTTGTTGGAAGAAAAGAATTTGCCCGGCTTGTTTCTCCAGCCTGTGTCCGAAAGCCCCCTCCACTTTCCCACCTGAAATACTATAAGGACGTTGAGTACGGTTATGTAAGCTAAAAGGAGCATTTATTTATGTATTCATTTATTTACTGGTGATAGCAACCAAGCGCAGTAGCTCACGCTTGCACGGCTAGCAGTCCGCTGAGCCTTATAGTCTATCCTAAGTATACTTGTGTAAGATGTAAATTTGTTGTAACAAAGCATTTATAAAACTACATAGTTAAATGAGAAGTTTCCCGTCACTTTGTATTTGCCATGGTCACACGAGGCCCAGTGCAGCCCCCTGTTTCTCTGCTTCCCAGCTTCCCAAGCACTTTCTTTGAAATACGATACTATTACCAGGTGATGGTGGTGCACTCCTTTAATCCCAGCACTTGGGAGATAGAGGCAGGTAGAATTCTGTGACTTTGAGGCCAGCCTGGTCTACAGAGCAAGTTCCAGGACAGGCTCTAAAGCTACACAGAGAAACCCTGTCTCGAAAAAACAAACAAACAAAAAAGGAGAGAGAAAGGGTGTCACTATGTAATTCTGGATCTTTGGGTGTAGCCCAAAGTGACCTCAAACTCATGGCAATCCTCCTGTCTCAGCCAACTTGATGTTGGGATTACGAGTGTGCACCACCATGCCTGGCTCATCTCTAGGGCTAATAGTGCAGGATATTTTCTTTTTACAGTAATTGAAAAAGAACTTTCCTGTTTAGATGGACCTACCTTTGAAGATGAGTTATTTTTAGGGTGAAATACTAATTTGTAGTGCTAGTTTCATGTTGACAGGATATATAATTTCTAAAGCATATAAGAAAAATTTTATATCTTTTATGATCTGCGATACAAATGTCTTGCAATAGATTCAGACAAAGTAGAGCATTTAAAGATGTATATGTTACTAAAGATTTTTCAATAATAATAGGGTACATTATAATCAGTAGGTGGAGATTTTATGTTTCAATGGAAAAATTAAGATTTCGGAAAAACTCGTGTCTGTCACTTGGATTCTGACAACCACATAATACTTAAATGTTTATTTTGGTGGTTATCTGGGGCCGGAGAAATGACTCAGTGGCTAAGAACACTGATTGCTCTTTTAGAAGACCTGGATTTGATTACTAGCACCCACATGGCAGCTCACAACTGTCTGTAATTCCAAAATCTAACGCTCACTGACATACATGCACGCAAAACACCAATGCACATAAAATAAAAATCACTTTTAAAAAACTATCCTATTACGAAATATATTAACATTTAAAAGAACTGGGTAACACTGGGATAAGAGAGCTTGCCTGCTTGTTTGGTTTCTCATAGGATCTTCCATTCCCCTTACCGAAAGCATTGAGCCCACAGGACCCTCTACGCTAGAGCATCTCCATGGCTGAACACAGGGTGAGTTCAGCAAGCACGAATCTAGACAGCGGCTTACACCAAGCTACTGTCCTGGGAAGAGCTCTCAACTAATTCAGGATGGGAACATTTGGGTAAGTGCTTGTGGATGGGTAAATCTCAAGGCATTCTCCATCTCCCTTAGAATGAGGGGGGCTACCTTCCCCTGCCTGTCTCGTTGATCTTACCTCTCGAGCCTAGGAATTATTCCTGTTATTAATTACATACCCCTGTCTTTTGATCACAGATCTGTTTTCAGAGAAAGTCTGAGCTTATACTCTGTAGCTGTGCTTACTGGGCTTAAATTCCAGGTATGCAACGATCTAGACACATAATCTTGGAGAAAATCACCTAAACTCTCTGAGCTTAGTTTCCTTATCTGTAAAATAGGAGTAATCATGATACCTATAAGGTTGATATACCGCTGTGCCTAGTGGTAGGCACTCTATAAATGGGAGCTACTGCTGTGTTTGCAGGCTTTCTTTCTTTCTTTCTTTCTTTCTTTCTTTCTTTCTTTCTTCCTTCCTTCCTTCCTTCCTTCCTTCCTTCCTTCCTTCCTTTTCTCCCCGCCTCCCTCCCTCCTTCCCTTCTTTCCTTCCTTCTAAGGAAAAACATCTTATCTTATGTGTTCCAGGATGGCCTCAGATCTGCTGCGTGCTTGAGGATGACTCTAAAGTCCTTATCCTTGTGTATTATATTTATTTATTTTTTCAAAACAGGATTTCTCAGTGTCACCCTGGCTGTCTTGGAACTGGCCGTGTAGAACAAACTGGCTACCAACTCAAGGACCCACCCACCTCTGCCTCTCCAGAGCACTGGAATTAAAGGTGTGTGTCACCATTTTCTGGCCGTGCCACCGTTTTAAAGTGCTGGGATCACGGGTTCATCCTCCCACATCTAGTACCAATGGGGGGAAAAAAAGAGTAAATATTAATCTTTTTATGTCAGGGTCAGGTGTATTTAGCAAGTATTTTCTTAGTCTTATCACTCAGTGTTATTAATCGCCTTATAATTTTTGTTGGTTCTGTCTTATTTTAAGATGAAGCTTTGCGGTGTTGTCCAGGCTGGCCTCAAACCCCTAGGCTCAAGTGAGCTTTGTATGTTGTTTTCAAAGCAGCTGGAACTATGTTTGTGCATGGTAGCATCTGACTGCTGCTGCTTCCTCCTCCTCCCCCTCCTTTTTCTTTGTCTTCGAATTTAGAAAGGGTCTTATACAATCTGGAGTGTCTTTGAAATTGTTATGTAGCCAGGATGACCTTGAATTTTCAATTCTCCTGCCTCTACCTCCCAAAGGCTGTGGCACCACACTTCCCAACTGAGTTCTTATATGAGCAAGTCCATCAGTTCGTTCCATTCTGGATGAGAAGCTCATACTCTCACCGGGCAGCTCTCTTAGCTTAAGATCATAAAACGTTTCCTTGGCCAATCTGTTAACAAGATTTATCGACTGAACACTGGTTAGCTCGGAGTTTGCATGACGTCTGATAAAAGTTTTAGCTCAGGGATAGTGAGATGGCCCATCTGGTAGCAGAAGCCTGGAGGCTTGAATTAGCTCTGTTGGAACCCATGTAAAGACGAATGGGGAGAGCCAGCCTCACAACACACACGCCGTGGCCTGTGTTCCCTGGATGGACCTCAAGCCTCCTGACATGGTTCACACACATGATGATGACACATTGCATTTAAAAAGAAAACGCTTTAGCTTATACCTGGCACCATGCTGTATGTTCAGCAAATGTTCAGCTTCGAAATGAAGAACAAGAAGGTGTGAAGTTGGGCCTGGTGGTACAGGTCTGTAATTCTAGCCTCTCAGCAAGCCCAGAAAAAGGCAGCCCCGGTTCCAAGGCTTGTCAGGACTACTGAGTGAGTTCAGAGCAAACCCGGATAACTGATGTTGACCCTGTCTTGAAAAAAAAAAAATAAGGCCAGTAGGGTGGCTAACATTTGCTGCCAACTATTGGGACTGGAGTTTGACCCATGGAACTCACAAGATGGAGGAAGAGAACCAACTCATGAAAGCTGTTCTCTGACCTCCACAAGTGCATGTGAACCATGGCATTTACACACACACACACACACACACACACGCACACACACACACACACACACACACACACAGAGAGAGAGAGAGAGAGAGAGACTGACAGAGACAGAGACAGAGAAGATTTAGGGTATAGCTAGATGGGGGGCTGGTAGAATGCTTGTCTAGCATATTTGGAACTTTGGGGTCAGTCCTTAGCATTGCAAAAAGACAGATCAAGACCTTTATTGATGTTATGCTAAGTGAGCGAATATAGAAGATGTACTTGAAACATCTTTTTATCTCCAGTCCTCTCATAGGGATGGCAAGTAAGGAAGGACTCAAAACTAAAACTAAAGAGCAACATAAAACAAACACAACCTACCCCAAATCCCACGAGGATGGAGTATGTTAAAGAGATCAAAGAGTCAACTCATCAAGTTCTCAATGACCAAACAAGTGTGTGTGTGTTTGGGGTATGTGTATGTCTGCATGTGCATCTATGTGCATGTGTCTGGGGAGGCTAGAAGCTGACCTGAGCTGTCATTTATCTGGTGCTGACCACTTTGTCTTTTTGAGGCAAGGCTTTCCACTGGTCTCTCTGATTGGTCAGTATTATGGTCCAGGGATCATCATCCCTGGTACTGGGATTGTAAATGTGTACTACCATGACTGGCTTTTTAAATATGGGCTCTGGGAACTCAACTCGGATCCTACCAAATGAGCCCTAAACCTGGAATGTTTGGAGTAATAAGAAATGTATTAAAAAAGAAAATAGAAAAAAAGAATAAAATAAAAAATATCATAATAGTTTATAGACCATAATACAAACTAAACAGCCAAGAACCTATCTTAAAATAAATAAATGATTGAATAAATAAACACATAGGAATGAACTAATGGATCTATTTTTTAAGAATATGGCATATCTTGGTCTGCATTCAAACTTCCTTCTAAAGAGTGTAGAATGTATTTGGCATGGGGGCACATCCCTGTCATTCTAGCACTTGGCAAGTAAAGAAATGAAGGGTTGGGAGTTCAAGCCCATCTTTGGCTAAGTAGCAGGATTGAGGCCAGCCTAGGCCAAGTAAAACTGTCTCAAAAAACAAAGCCTGGCGTGGTGGCACATGCCTTTAATCTCAGCGCAGAAAAGCAGAGGCAGATGAATCTCTGAGTGAGAGGCCAGTCTGGTCTATAGCGTTCCAGGACAGCCAGGGCTACACAGGGAAACCTTATTTCAGAAAAAGAAAGGAAAGAAGAAACAAACCAAACCAAAGCCAAACAACAAAAAAATGTGGAAAATGTTGCCAGGCGGTGGTGGCGCACGCCTTTAATCCCAGCACTTGGGAGGCAGAGGCAGGTGGATCTCTGTGGGTTCGAGACCAGCCTGGTCTACAAGAGCTAGTTCCAGGACAGGCTCCAAAACCACAGAGAAAGCCTGTCTTGAAAAAACAAAAAACAAAAAAACAAAAAAAAAATGTGGAAAATGTAAAGGGAGGGAAAGGATTAAGTTCTGCAGAGAAGCCACACAAACTTTGCTTTGGCCAAGTGACCAAGGTCAGCAGCAGCTTGGCTGATCATAGGTCATGCTGATGCAGTATATTCTTGATTCAACGGCAAAAGAAAGGCATTTTACCTGGGGGCCTTGCCCTCCACAGGACCCCCGGGTAGTCATGAGAAAAACAACCTAATCCCACTTCAGGGACATCATACAAAACACTTGACCTGTCCACCTCAAAACTGCCCTGGTCATCAAAAACAGTGTCTGAGAAACTGTTAAAACAAACAGGACTTAAGCAAACGTGACTAGACGTGAGGTGGCCTCTTCTTGGTGGGGTTTTGGAAAAGAAAAAAGAAACAAGCGAAGTTGCTAAGAGGGTGGACTGTAGTTAATAATACTTAATATTAACCTGGTGGTCGTGGTGCACGCCTTTAAGCCCAGCACTCCGGAGGCAGAGACAGGTGGGTCTCTGTGAGTTCAACGCCAACCTGGCCTACAGAGCAAGTTGCAGGACATTTCCCCTGGGGTTTGAGGGGGACATTTAAATAGCAGCTAGCTGCCTGGGAAGGAGAAGAGAGAGAAGTGCTTTCTTGTTTAGCTTTTGCCTAAATAATACTAATGTGTGAGGGCAGATTTGTTGTCTCCATTCTGAAATGCTTTTTGGCTTGGCCGATCCACTGTGGTTGTTGTTGATTTCCTTATGCTGAGATGACCTGGCCCGTGTCACCACACCGGTCTAGAGAATGCTGGAAGGAGACAGGAGACAGCGCAAATCTGATTCCCATGGAGCAAGTGGTTTCTTCCTAGGTAGAGCGGGGTGAGAGTAACAACCTCTCAAGTCTTCTCTGGGGCATTGCAGATCTTGAGAAGCACTTCATCCGAGGGGAGGGGTGTGTGCAATCAGCACTCTTCAGGCAGGCCAAACTCTCAAATTAAGTGGACTGAAGGGAAAGAACTTTTTCATTTCTCGGTAGGCAATGTCCTGTAGCTCTGTTGACCATTTCCTAAGCCTCCTGCCTGTTTTGGGTAAGGCTGATAGATCTTGAACAGTTTGCCAACTCATGGTGCTATTGAAATCTGTTTCCCCCGTTGGAAACCCACCCACTTGGGTGCCTGGATCTTTCTTCTCATCAACAAACAACAAAGTAGCCATCTTGCATTACTCCACGATTCTGCCTGTCTTGCTGGTCTGGAACTCATGAGTTCACGGAAACATTAGACTCTTCAGCCCTGGGGACTAGAAGTCACGCCACCAAGCCTGGCTTATCTGTTTCTTTTGTGTGGACTTTGATTTTTTTTTTCAGGGTTGTGTTTGTTTTGTTTTACTTCTGGATCTCACTGTCTAGCCCAGGCTGGTCCATTAGCCACGATCGTACTGCCTTAGCCACAGTAAGAGCTGGGGTTCCATGCACTTGACGCCCTGACTAGCTTGTCTTTGGTCTGTCTACAGAATCACAGTCCTTTTCCCAGTGATTTTTCTAGTTATTAGAAAGACGAACACTAGGCTGACCCAGCAATATGGTGCTTGTCTAGTAAGGGTGAGGCCCTAGGTTCAAAGTCAGTACTGTTAAAAAGGAAAATAATGTGCAAGGATAGTAGCATAAAGGATAGTAGCAAATGATTTTGATATTTTTCTTTTGCTACATTTTTGCTTTTTTGTGTGTGTTTGCATGCTCTATCAAATGTGTGAGTGTGTTTGAGTGTTTTTCTTAAAATTGTGTGTGTGTGTGTGTGTGTGTGTGTGTGATTCTCTAAATTCCCAAGTGGACCAGGGAAGAATGTCAAGTATCCTGCTTGTTTCCCTAAGAGGGGGTCTCCTCACTGAACCCAAAACTGTTATTTTAGCCCTGCTGTGGTGGCGCACGCCTTTATTCCCTGGACTTAGGAGGCAGAGGCAGGCGGATCTCTGTGAGTTCAAGGCCAGTCTGGTCTACAAGAGCTAGTTTCAGAACAGGTTCCAAAGCTATAGAAGAACCCCTGTCTCGAAAAAAAAAAAAAAACCCTGCTATTTTATTCCTGTGCCTTTCCCCTTTACCTCCTTTCCTGGGGCCATGCTTGACTGTTTTATGTGGGTGCCAGGGGTTCATCTCAAGTCCTTATGATGTATACTACCAAGTTCTCTTGCCCACTTATCCCCCTACCACTTATCCCCCTTGTGATTTTGTTTTTGTCTTGTTTGTTTTAGAGACAGGATTTTGAGGCGATGGTGGTGCACACGTTTAATTCCTGCACTCAGGAGGCAGAGGCAGGTGGATCTCTGTGAGTTTGGGTCAGCCTGGTCTACAGAGTGAGTTCCAGGACAGGCTGCAATGCTACACAGAGAAACCCTGTCTTAAAAAAACCAAACCAAACCAAAACAAAACAAACAAAAAATAAATTTAAAAAGTGAGTATATTGCTTGAATGTAGGTCTGTGCATCACATACAGGCCAGGGACCCACTGGCTCAGAAAAGGGGTTCCTATCATCTGGAGCTGCAGTTACGTGTGAGCCGCCACGTGGGTGCTGGAGAGCAAACCTTGGTCCTCTGGGAGAGCTGCCAGCCTTTTGACTGCTAAGCCACCTCTTTGGCCCCTGTGGTTTTTTTCTTGATATCTGAAATGCAGCTCAATTGTTTTGCTATCAAAGACTTTGTTTGTTTTTAAGTCTCACTGTGCCGCCGCCCAAGCTCACGCCAAACTCATAGCAATTCTTTCCCCTTAACCCCTAAGGTGCTGGGATTATAGGGCTGCAAATCAGTTCTAACCTATTGTCAAGTTCTTTTTTTTTTTTAATTGATATTTATTGAGCTCTACATTTTTCTCTGCTCCCCTCCTCCCTTCAATCCTCCCTGAAGGTCCCCATGCTCTCAATTTACTCAGGAGATCTATGTAAGTCTCTCTTAGTGTCCGGGTGTGGTGCCTACTCGGGAGGCTGAGACAGGAGCATTGCTTGAGTCCAGGAGTTCTGGGTTGAAGTGCGCTATGCCAATCGGGTGTCCGCACTAAGTTCGGCATCAATATGGTGACTTCCCCAGAGCGGGGGACCACCAGGTTGCCTAAGGAGGGATGAACTGGCCCAGGTCAGAAACTGAGTAGGTCAAAACTCCCGTGTTGTCAAGTTCTTAAAGGGCTGATCTTCTATTTCAGAGTTTCTTGGTCTTGCATGATTATTATTGACTGTGATGCACTGTCCTGTTTATTGTAAATGTTTATCAGAACCCTTGGCATCTAGACGGCAGTGACAACCAAAACTGTCTCTACCCATTGTGCCCCAGGACAGTGGAGAAAAACAACCAAGCTTTAGTGCACACTGAAAAGTTAACCATGGGCCTGAAGAGGTTGCGCTCTGAAACACTCGGATGATGTCTGGCACTTCTGGTACTCAAGATCTCAAGATCATTTCAGCATGAGGGGTAGCCTGCAAGCTCAATATTTAGGCTCTGACTTGGGTAAAAAGCCAGAAGCCAAACGAAGAGTATTTCCTGCTTAATTTCATTCAGTCAGTCTCCAAAATACTTACTGAAGGATTGCTATGTATCAAGTCTTATACTAGGTTCTGGGGCCTGATGGTGAAGAAAAGAGACTTAAGCTTTGTTTTTTTGAAGATCTTGGTTGATTTCTATTGCATGCCCCAAATCTTTATTACAGAGCTTGATATAACCACAGTTTCTTTTTTTCTTTTCTTTTTTTTTTTTTTTTGAGACAGGGTTTCTCTGTGGTTTTGGAGCCTGTCCTGGAACTAGCTCTTGTCTCTAACTCAAAGAGATCCATCTGCCTCTGCCTCCCAAGTGCTGGGATTAAAGGCGTGCGCCACCACCGCCCGGCCTTAACCACAGTTTCTAAGAGGAAAAAAAGACTGGATGACTGGAATCCTGTTGGCCTTCTGTTCCTCTTGGTGTTTTCCACTGACTTTTACCTGCAGGTTGCTCCCCAGAGAGGAATTTGAAAGCTAGGACGTTGAACGTTCTGACCCTGCTGCTGTATTTCTTTCCATCACTCTGCATTGTGAAATCTTCCTTAACAGGTGCTTGTGCCTCTGGCTGGGTCAGAGCATGTTTTCCTGCCTCGGCCCCAGAGACTCCCAGGAGTTCCTGTGACCTTATTAAATATTAAATTGTACCTTTGGGGGCATTCGAATTTTACTTAACTTTTTTTTCCCTGTCACTGAGACTTGTTAGAGCACTGATTCTCTCTCTCTCTCTTTCTTTCTCTCTCTCCCTCGTCCCTCCCTCTTTTTCTCCCTTCCTTTCTCTCAAGATTTATTTATTTATTATGTATTCAGTGTTCTGCCTGCATGTATGCCTACAATCCAGAAGAAGACACCAGATCTCATCCTAGATGGTTGTGAGCTGCCATGTGGTTGCTGGGAATTGAATGCAGGACTTCTGGAGGAGCAGCCAAGGCTCTTCACCTCTGAGAGCTGACTCTCCAGTGAAGCGCTGATTTTCTTAATCTTTGCCAAGACTTTTTTTTGAATTGTTATTGTTATTTTGTCCTTGTGTGTTTGAGACAGGGTTTCTTTTCTCTGTGTAACCCTGACTCTCCTAGAACTCACCATGTAGATCAGGCTGGCCTCCAACTCAGAGATCCACCTGCCTCTGCCTCCTGGGTGTTAGGAATTAAAGGTGTACACTACCATGCACAGATTTCCACATGACTTTGTTCAGAAATCAAGAGGACCCTGCTGTTATATTATACCTAAGGTCTTTGTGGTTTTGGTAGAGAAAATATGGCTCCTGCACAGATTGTCCTTAAGGTCTTGCTGAGGGTTCATCGACCCTGGCTACCCACTGGGAACAGACCACTAACTAACTTATAGCTTAGACCTGGTCCTCAATGTGACAAGTCTGAAGTTATTAGGAAAACAAAACAAACAAACAAACAAAATCCCCAAACTTCTAAAGACAAAAGTGTCATAAATTTCTGGGCCTCAGTGGTAAAATATCTCTGATTCTCCTTCTTCTTCTTCTTCTTCTTCTTCTTCTTCTTCTTCTTCTTCTTCTTCTTCTTCTTCTTCTTCTTCTTCTTCTTCTTCTTCTTCTTCTTCTTCTGCTTGACATGCAATGCTGACCTAGCACTTAGTATGTAGACTAGGCTGAACTCAAATTTCCAGTTAGCCTTTTTCATCTATTTCCCAAGAGCTGGGATCACAGGCCTATTGGACCGTATTTGATCTCCTCTGATATCTTTTGGTAATATATATATATGTATATATATGTATGTATATACGTGTGTGTGTGTATTTCTGGTGTTAGGGATGGAACCCAGGGCTTTGGGTGTGCAGAGTGTTCTGATTACCAACAAGTGAGCCATGCTTCCCTCGTTATTGTTGTTTTTGATGAGGTTTGTCTGGCTTTGTTTTGCAGGAGCTTCCGAGCTTCTCGCCCTGTTGTAAGGGGATACCAGGTTAGGAACTAGAATCAGGAGACCTGCCAGGAAGTTAGTCAACTCTGAAAACCTTTGGCTCTGTGCAAGGTCTCTTACTTTTGCCTACATGCTTAGGGAATCAGGTAGTGCTTTCAAAAACATATATATTTACATTTTAAAAATTAAAATATAGAGCCGGGCGGTGGTGGCGCACACCTGTAATCCCAGCACTCAGGAGGCAGAGGCAGGCGAATCTCTGTGAGTTCGAGGCCAGCCTGGTCTACAAAGGGAGTTCCAGGACAGGCTCCAAAGCTACAGAGAAACCCTGTCCTGAAAAACCAAAAAAAAAAAAAAAAATTAAAATATAATAATTTCTCCCTTCACTTTCCTTCTTCCAACCCCTTCCATAGATCCCTCCCCGGTTCCCTTTCCAATCCATGGCTTCTTTATCTTTGCATATTCTCATTACATATATCTATTAATGCATAAGTACATAAACACAACCTGCTGAGTTTCCTTAGTGTTGCTCTTATGGATGTGATTTCAGGGCTGACAATTTGGAGTTGGATAACCAGTTGGGGAGACTCCTCCTCAGGGAGGACTAACTCTCCCTCTTTCAGAAGTCTTTAGTTGCCTGCAGTCTGGGGTGGGGGGGCTGTGCTCCCTTCCACGATGGCATCTCTATTGGTATTGCCATCCTTCGGCTCCTGCTCAGGCATGCATACTGTTGCGGTGTCATGGGTGTCCCTTCCCTGTTGTTTCTAGAAGACAAGATTTCACAGCAGGGGCTGGAGAGATGGCTCAGAGGTTAAGAGCACTGGCTACTCTTCCAGAGGTCCTGAGTTCAATTCCCAGCAACCACATGGTGGCTCACAACCATCTGTACTGAAATCTGGTGTCCTCCTCTGGCATGCGGGTATACATCAAGGCAGAATATTGTATACATAATAAATAAATCTTAAAAAAAAAGATTTCACAGCAGACTTCCTCTTGGTCCTCTGACTCCTTCCAATCTTCCCACCTCCCTCTCTCAGTGTCTGTATGGCCTGACCGTTATGTGCTACACAGGACAACATGGCTACATGAGGCTTTGTCTCAAAAACAAAATGAAGTAATTAAAAAAAATAGGGACTAGACAGATGGATCCATAGGTAAAGGTGACTGCCACAAAGCTTGACAACCCGAATGTGGTCCACAGAATCCACATGGTGGAAGGAGAGTACCCCACTCCAGAAACTGTGCTCTGACTTATACATGTACCTGGGCCACATGCATGCATCCCTCTCCCAACAAATAGATGAATACACGTAATGACATTTGTTGTCGTTAAAATATGCAGTTCTTTCCTGGGAAAACAGGTGGGAAGAGCAGCATCGAGAGCAAGGAACCAATGATAAGGTTTTTGTTATAATGCAGATGAGAGAGGTTGGTGACTATGATGACGATATTAAGGGAGTGAATGGAACTGGATTTTTGCAGAATTCACGATCTGTTGCATTTGGATGTAAGAAGCAGGAGGATTCAAGAATATCTTAGGTGCGAGTGGATGGCGATATTACTTACTCCAAGACCTGGAGCTTAGGACTCAGGCTGAATCCTGGGACGTTTATATTGGAGCTGTCCAGAGGGCAGCTGGGGCAGTGGTACTCAGGAGGAAATCCAGGGTTGGATTATTATTAATGGAAATTTGATTTTACTCAAGGGGACTGTATAACCTCATGATCAGGGCAGGGAGCATGAAATTGGCTCATGGTAGAAGCAAATACTTGGATATATTTCTAATAATTTGACATTGAGATGAGGGAGTAGGGTAATATAGAGAACAAAAATGTTCCCACCTCCTCTCTCAGAAGGAAGCTACTTGGCATAAATATACTCAGTAAAGTTCACTTTGAGCGCTTTTTCATGTCCCTTTCCAGCGAGTGTCTGTAGAGCCCATGAGCACACATGGAGAGGGAAATGGGAAACAAATCACACTTTTGCATCAGATAGAAGCGATGTGATGCTGGCTTACAGCCCAAACGAATTACTTTGGGCCTTCCCCAAAAAAACTGGCCCATAGGCTTAATTCTCCAAATCTAGCCACAAGCATCCTTAGGTATAAACAAATACCGGAGATAAACATGTGCGGTGCAGACCTCCTTCTAGAGCGGTAGATCTGGAATTGGGTTGAGACAGTGTTTTTTTTTTTTTTTCTTCTCTACTGAAAAAGTGTGAGGGAGGATGGATCATCCTGTCTTATTCATCCCCCCCCATCCCCACCGTTTTATGTCCCCCTCCCCTTTCTGCGTTATTCTGGGATTAACGCTGCATGGTCCCCTACACAAACGCGGCTGGGCTGGTGTGGTCAGTCTGAGCCCCGCTGTGCAACCACGTCTGGAATTCCGGTAAATTGGCAACACTAATGCACAAAGGCAGCAACAATGAGGAAAACCCTTCAGCGCAGAAAGGAATGTTTGGATCCCTGGACCGCCACAGTGAAAGGACACACACACACACACACACACACACACACACACACACACACACACACCATGCGCCTCAGGACCGGCGCAAGGACTCTGGATGATCATGCGACCATCGTTCTGGGACCGGCATAAATCATCCGTCGAGACCGGAGTGCAGCACCGTGCCCCCTCACCAGTCCCCACCCTTTGTCCCCTTTACACGTTTACACTCCTCTAGTGTCTTTAATTCTTCCCCCTCTTGAGCGCCGCACAGCAGGAGACTTTGACCAAGGCATCAAACTTTTATTTCCCAGTCCGGGACATCACTATTATCAGAAAGCTGTTTTAAGTATTATTTTTTTTTGTGTGTGTGTGTGTCTGGATTTACCTTCCCAAAGTAACAATTTGTCTCCCATCCCCAAACTTCGCCAATTTAAGCCACGCTGCTGTGATCAGCAGAGGCCCAGACTATGCTTGCAAACGCAGAAGAAGCCCGCAGTGACTGACAGGCTGTCACTCCAGGGAGGGGGGTGGGGGGACCCTACTCTGGCACCACGTGGACGTCACAGCCCTTTGCCTGAAGGAAATGACTCCTTGGATCGGGGGCTCTACCGACCCGCTGTAGCTGCCGGGGCAAAAGATTTTGGGATGGTCTGAGCCCGGGAAACAGTCCGTACTCCCGCGGGACTCCCAGCGATCTCAATCAATTGCACCAACTGGCTAGTCTCAGCGCTGAGTCTCGCACAGCTGGGGACCATGGTCTGAGGGGCTCGATTAAGGTCCACCCTCAGTTAAGAGGTTCAGTGTGGCCCCCAGGGAACCGCGGGATCCCCAAACCCCTGATGTTTCATTACTGGCGTCACGGAGAAGACAGACCCTCCTCCCAAGTTTTGTTCAAGGTGAACGGAACTGTAAGAGAAGCTATCTGGCTGTGACGCCTGTAGATGTAGCGCTCAAGAGGCTAGATAGATATCGCCTCCACAGCAACGACAGAATCCCCCCACCGCCCAACACAAGCAAACCCTTGAAAGCAGCCTGCATCTTGTCAGGGGAAAGCAGGGGCCCGAAGGAGCTTAGCGAGTTCAGGCCAGGGTTTGAAATTCATGGGACTCTCCAGCCCTTCTGTGCCTTTCTCTGGGTCGCTCTCTTTTTTTCTCCTCTCCCCTCCTGTCCTCTTCT
>NW_026067899.1:3543483-3574905 GCF_014885135.2 Alexandromys fortis
CCCCCCCCCCCCCATTTCCTTTCTATCTCCGTTCCCAAACTCTAGTAAAGTTTGTGTCTTTGGCAAATTTCTTCATTGGCCGTCTAGCCTGCCGGCATCCCTGGGCAAATCTCTCTGAATAGCGAGGGCAGCGCTTACTCGTGTGTGAGTAGCGGTGATTGTCAGTGATTGAGTATGACTGTGGAATGTGCAAGCGTGCGGGACTGAGGCGTATGAGCTCCCTAACTTGTGAGGCAGTGTGTGTGTGGTGTGTGTGCCCGGTGCGTGAGCTCCTGGATGAGAACGTGCTCAAGCGTGCGCGCGTGTGGAGTGTGCATGTGCTAACGCGCAAGTGTTCGAGTGCCCACTCCTCCCAGAGTCGCAAAGTGCAAGGGGCGGGCCGGGCGGCAGGGGGCCTGGCCCATTGGATTCCCGCATGCTAGTTCCGGGGCGGTCTGGCCTAAAGCGCTTTATGCACAGTCTGGAGGGTGGGGACTGGCGCGGGTAGAAAACTGGTGCCTCAGGGATCCGGGCCGGCTTTCTGCCTCTAGCAGCCTGCGGAGTTGCTGAGCGAGACCAGCGATCCGCAGCGGAGTTGCTTCCCGTGCCTCCTGCAACGCGCGCCCACCTCCCGGGGAAGGAACGGCGAGGTCAGGGCGCTCTCCGGGATGGAGCGCCCGGCCGCGGCGACAGCGTGGATGCTGCTGCTGGCGATAGTTGCCTACCTGGCACCAGTCAGTGGCCAAGGTAAGCGGCCACCTGCAGGAGCCAGGCGCGCTGCGCAGTCCACCCTAGGCTTTTCAGAGTGGACGGGGCGAGGGTGAGCGGTGGCGAGGTCGGCCGGGCTGAGCGCTCCGGTGACCCTAGGAGTGATAAACGCAGCGCGGTTCCTCTGCTGGCTGGGGAACGCGGTCTCACAGACTTCTGTGACAGCTCACCCCGCGGCGATTGCGCCTTTGTTCCCACGGGAATTAGTTCTGGCCCTCACCGCTTTTCAGGCTGGAACCTGGAGAATGAGGGTCTCCCGCGTGGGTCTGCAGCTTTCTTCTAGCCCGGGCGGGGCCGGTCCGACACGCAGCTCCCAGCGCAATTTTCCACCTGCAGCTTCCGACCGGCGCGGGAGATCCGATCCCGTTGCGTGCCCAGGGCGGTTGGCCAGAGCCTCCCTTCCAGCAGTGACGAAACTCCGTCCCGCGGTGACCCCCTTGAGACCGCAGCTCTTGATACCGATCACTTACGAAGCCAGATAAGGCCGGGAGGTGGGATTGGCAGAGAAAGCCACTGATACACTAAGTACTTTCTTGAGGGCTTTCCCTTTCCAACCCGGAGCGGGTGCTTTTGTGTTGATGAATGGAGCTGGTTTGTTGCGCCCGAGTTTTGGGGCTGGAATGCGGAGAGTTTCTAAGGTGCCTACAAACTTTTTCAAGTTGTCTGGGAGTTAGAGCCCCCCGCGAAACAGAGCAAAGAGAAAGAGAGGAGTTCAGAATAGGAAAGTATAAGAGAAGAAAATGAAAGACAAGCTAAAAGAAATGAAGAGGACTGAAGAGCGAATGGAGAGAGGGAGAGAGAGAGAGAGAGAGAGAGAGAGAGAGAGAGAGAGAGNGAGAGAGAGAGAGAGAGAGAGAGAGAGAGAGAGAGAGAGAGAGAGAGAGAGAGAGAGAGAGAGAAACCCTGGAGCTCTTTCCCTGGCTTTCGTTGCTAGGTAGCAGCCTGGAGCTGCGTGTGACCGACCACCAGACAGACAGAGTGGACGCTGCTGCCACCGCAGGGACTAATCTGTCTGTGGGGATGGGCCAGTCCCCCCTTTCCCCTCCCTCTTTTTCCCCCCGACCGACAACTTAATTGCCCCACAATAAAAATGAAACCCCTATTGTTGCAGGATTAGTCAAAGCAATAAATTGATTTCCCTAGATCACATATTGGGGGTTGATGGGTGAGGACTGTGGAAACCCCCATTTATAGAGGCGAGAGGGGAGGGCTTGTGGATGGGCCGTGGCACGTATTCAAATGGTTAATCTGCTTTTTTCCCCCCTCAATTCTTAGCGTAAGCTCCTTAGAGGGAATCAAGTAATTATACAGCACTCCGAGCAGCACCCATCTCAGACTTCCTGGGAAGTTTGGAAGCGCCAGGCTTTGCAAAAATCTTTCGAAAGGGAGGGGTGGGTGGCAGGAGAAGAGGACACTAACAGTTCTTGCTTTGAGCATCTTTCTGAAGGATTGGAAGCCTAGAAAAGGGATTTACTGTTATTGTGTGTGTGGGAGGTAGGGAGAGTGCACAAGTGTTTAGGGTTATATATCGTGCACTAAATATAGCCCCAGTGTTTAGTGTACTTTTTTGCCTCTGTGTGGAAAGTTTCTATCCAAAGTGTAATATCCAAAAAGCTGGGAAGGATCCTGCAGGTCTTTAAGCAGATGTGGTAGTGTAATGTTCACTTAACATGGCTAAGTTCTTCAGGCTTCCCCTACTCCCCACACAGGAAGCCCTGACCGACCTCGAACTTTGTAGATCATATTGGTCTGGAACTCAGATCAACCTGCCTCTGTCTCCTGAGTGCTGGGATTAGGTGTGCAATGCCGGGAGTTCCTCAGGCTTTGAAGAACCCAAGTCTCATCATTCTTTGTCTTGATAATTGATTATTTTTATTAATATTTTTTTTCACGAGCCAGTGTGTCTCTGTGTAGTCCAGACTGACCTGTAGTCACTGCTGGTTGTGATCCTCCAGTCTCAGCTTCTTGAGTCAGGTTTAAAGAGTACACTGCCATGCCTGGCAGGACGCTCAGATTAGAGAACTACTCAGTTGAAATAGTGAGAATGTCCCGGTATGTATGACCATAGGGAGGTAAATGATGTAAAATACTTAGCCCAATGAAGAGAAAAATAGACGATGAAAATAAACTAGTGGCTTGTCTTTTATTTGTCAACATGTTTTCAAAGACACAGAAAAGGATTTTTTTAAAAACAAACAAACAAACAAACTTGTATTCATGTATGTGGGAGTGTCCGTGCTTGTGGAAGAGAATGTGGATCCCGGGATCCAGCTCAAGTGGCCAGGCTTGGAGGCAAGCACCTTTACCTGCTGCTCAGACAGTCTTGAACATTCTCTCCACTCTTTGAGGATTCCCTAGACCTTAGGATGTATTTTGAAATGATTCCTTTTCTTCTCTTTTTATTTTTTTTAAGAATCTATTATCCATCTCAAATTGATATTCTTTAATCTGATACAGTTCGGTTATTGGCTTAAACTTTTGTGGCGATGACCCATTTAATGGGACCTGTAATAATCAAGGCTGCATGTTTTTGGTCCCTCACCTGCCTCAGGAACCTTATTTGCTGTTGTAATTGTGTCAGGGTGGTTTCTACTTCTGTTTACATTGCTTTCAGGTTTTAATAGGCTTCTGTCTCCACTCTTCAATCATCTCGGAATGGAAGCCTCTGTAGCTGGAGGGAATCTTAGGGATCTAAGTTTGTTGGGTGGTTAACCCAGCAGGGAGGAGCAAGGAAAGCGTGGAAAGAATGGGGTTAAGTTCCTGGCCTAAGGGCAATGTAATCTGTGATAGAGCCCAGATGGAGTCAGTTTCTCTTTGTTTATCTCCTGTTTTAGATGTCCCCACCCTCTTTGGTTGAGACTTTTAGATTCCTTTCTGGTGAACCACGCTTATCAGATGAAGCAGAGAAAGACAAGTAGATGACCTTGGCAGTCTTTAATGAGATTGAAAGAGGCTGTAGCAGAATGTCCGTTTGGCCAAAGAGGAATCCATTAAAAGGTTAAGGTAAACTCAGGACCTCAGCTTCCAGCTTGGTCTAGAACTTATGCCACATCAGTGCCCCAACATTTTCAGATCCTTTTTGTAAATTTTTGGGGATATCAATGCACATTCCTGAAGATCTTGGCGCTTTGTTCTGTAGACTGCTGCAGAACTGAAGTCTGGGGAATTATTAGGTCCTGGTTAATAATCACTGGTTCTAGACAAGCACTTTGAGAACACTGGCCTAGCTGGGTGGTAGTGGCACATGCCTTTAGTTGAATCTCTTTGAGTTCAAGACCAGCCTGGTGTACAAAGCAAGTTCCAGGATAGGCTCCAAAGCTACACAGAAAAATCCTGTCTCTTAAAACAACAACAATAATAACAAAACCATTGGCCTGGTGGTTGCACATACCTTTAATCCCAGCAGAGCTAAGTAAAGCCAAAAAAAAAAAAAACAAGAAACAAACAACAAACAACAACAAGCACTGAAGTTTAAAAAATTTTGAATGCAATTTTATTATATTTAAAAATATTGACATCTAGAACCCACCCACTTTACAGTAGTTTAAAAAAATTTTCATTGACTTTGGCTATTAAGTCTTATCAGCTAAAACAGGGTAACAAGCAATTAATTATAGGGTATTTAGGAAATGCTCATTTCTTCATTCTGGCTCTAGGATCAAAAGCTGGGGCTTCTACATGAGAGGCATTGCCCTGCCTCTGGCCATGTGCCCCCAGGCCACAAATAAGTGAATCCAAAAGAAGGGAGCCAGGTGTGGTAGGGTGTTTTTTAACTTTTCAAGACAGGGTTTCTCTAGGTTACAGTCCTGGCTTTCCTGGAACTTACTCTGTAGACTAGGCTGGCCTTGAACTCAGATATCCTGCACTCTGCTTTCCAAGTGCTGAGTTAAAGGCATGCACCACCACTTTCTGCCTTCCTTGTTATTTTTGAGACAGGGTCTTACAATGTATGTAGTCTTGGCTGGCCTGGCATGCACAGCTACCTCTGTGTTGTGTTTAAAGGCAGGAGTTGGAGCATGTGTTTTAATTCTGGAAGTAGGGAGGTAGAGGCAGTGGGATCAGAAGTTCATGTCTAGCTACAGCTAAATGGGGAATTCCAAGTCAGCCTGGGCTACATGAGACCTGTCTTCCAACTGTACATTCTTACTCCACACACACACACACACACACACACACACACACACACACACACGGATTCTGAGTGTGAGTGTAGAACACCTACAAACACACCAGTTGTCCAGCTCTGCTCTAGAATAGAGAAAAGGAGATGGAGGAAGCACTCATTGGTACAACCGGAATGGCTTTCATATTACCTTTAAATCTGAAGAGATTAAAAGGAATCGCTGCTACTGAGATGCCTTACAAACCCATAGCGTGTAGGTGAGCTGGTAGCCACTGTATTGCTCTGAGATGGTCATTCTCTGGTTCCCGGTTAGCCCTCCCAGGACCTCGCTGGTTTAAGGAAGATTGGACATGCTTCTGTGTCAGCTTTGGGTTTCTATTTGAAAATGATTGTAGTGGTTTGTTTTGAAATGCCAAGTTTGCTTTAGTGTTCTGTAGAGGTCCATGAAGAAGTGGGAGGTGCTTGGGATTTTGGATTAAGACTCTTGTTTTGAATCCTACTCATTTTTTTTTCTTATTACCCTCAAAATATCAGTGTTCCTGCTTGAGGAGCCATGAGTCACTCTTGTCTATAAAATGGGCTTCACATCCACTTCAGAGTGGTTTCACAGAGTAAATTAGTAGACAGTGTCTACTAGCTTTAATTTGATTACATTTCAATGGCTTTTCTTAACTGTAAGCTTATCAGACAATTGATCACCTTACCCAGGGGAAGAGGTACTCCCTATTGGTTGTGACTTTGCAGCCAAAGTGTGGGCCTCAGGAAGAAATTAGGGTAAGGTTGTGAAGAGAACAGTGAACACAGGCTGAACTGTAAATCAGATACAAAACCTTATTTGATGAAATTGGTTAATGATGCTATTTTCATTTTGAATGTGCAGACAGATTTGAGAGGTGTATGGAAATTTTTCTAGAGCTGGCAGTCCCAAACTAACATGAATTGAAAGGATGAGGAAAGTATTGGGAACATTAAGGTAAAAGACAGGACATTCTATGTTCCTGGAATCATGTTGCAACTTTACAACTGTGGCCATACTAAAGATTAAATCTACAGGTTCCCGTGTGCCAGGCAGGTCCTCTACCATAGAGCCGTAACTCCAACCAACCCAGCATTTCAAGTTTAGAAGAGCTTCTAGAGTTTATTTTCCGACTAAAGTTTTTCTCATCTCCTGTTGGTTTCAGGAGACAAAATTTCTCTGTAGTCTGGCTGTCCTAGAACTTGCTCTGTAGACCAGGCTGGCCTTGAACTCACATCACAGATCTACCTGCCTCTCCATCTCCCGAGTGCTGGGATTAAGGGCATGAACCACCACCACCAAATGGGGCCATATTTGGAGAATGTGAAGAGAAAAAGAACGTTTGGGGGAATGAGTGGCAAAGTCAGAGCATGGAATTCTTCAGTCCATCGTACAGCTTCATTTTGCTGTGATTTCTTTTCTAGTTTATCATTTATTTGTTTGGTTCCTGGACTTAGTCCTTGTTCCAAGCTCTTGATCAGCACTATGGAATGAGCTAGAAGGAAACAGAAGCATCTAGAGACGGGTTAAGACCTGTGGAGACAGAACACATTCTGGTACCTATAAAGGAGTTCCTAGCAAAGCCAGAGGCTTGTTCTGTAAAGGGTAGAAAATATTTTTCTTGCCAGATAAATTTACTTTGTTGATTGTTACTTTGTCAGTCCTTAATCAAAATCTGTGATAGATGCTAAGAAAGTGGAGACATTCTCTTTCCTAAAGTGCAGTGGTCACCTGTGATTTAAAAGGACAGCAATAAAGAACATGTCTCTCCCAGAAAATGACAGTAAGTCTGGCTGTCCTGGAGCTCACTCTGCAGACCAGGCTGGCCTTGAACTCACAGATCTGCTGGCCTCTGAGTGCTAGGATTAAAGGTGTGCACCACCACTGCCCAGCTGACAGTGTGTGTGTGTTTTTTTTTTAACTCTGAAATTTCAATGTGTTTCATCAATAGCCCTCAGATCAGGCTGAACCCCAAGGTTATAAGAAACAGTAAGAAATGAATGAAAGAAGAAAATGCAATTACCAGTCTCTGCATTGAAAAGTTAAGCCACTGTTACCATGGATACAATGACTTATTTATTGTCTGCGGATCTTGGGATCCCAGTTTGTAAGCAATAACCAAAGAGCTCTTTCAAGCAGATGTACTGACAGTCAGTAATTCCTCCTAACTTTGAAAATAAGCCTTTATTTATCACTTAATGCTGAGGCCCACTATGTGGCAATGCAAATACTTCTGAGAGTCCAAAAGAGGCTGAAACCTGAAAAAGATGTGACTACCATTCTGTCAGGCTAGAATTTCTTGAATCCTCATAAGAACAAATGTCTATTAAGTAGCAAACATTTGCATGTAATTTGGGAGCAATTCTGTGACTTTTTTTTTTTTTAAACAAGGACAGTTTTCTGATTAAAAGCTGCAAAAAATTTCATGTGCTTAAATACAGTTGACTGTATGGAGAGATGGCTCAGTGGTTAAGAACACTGGCTGCTCTTCCAGTGGACCCGGGTTCAATTCCCAGCATCTACATGGCTGCTGAAAATTGTCTGTAACTCCTATTCCAGGGGATCTGACACCATCTGTCACCTTCACACCAATGCACATAAAGTAAATTTAAATAAATTATTAAAAAATTTGAGACAGGGTCTTTATTTAGACCAGGCTAGTTTGCCTCTGCCTTCTGAGGTTCAGGGCATGTACCACCATGATTGACAGCTTAATTTTTTTTTTTTTTGAGACAAGGTTTTTCTGTAGCTTTGGAGCCTGTCCTGAACTAGCTTAATTTTTTAAATGTCTCATGTTAACCCAGACTAGCCTTGAACTCCTGATCCTCCTGCACTTACCCATCAAGTGCTGGAATGGTAGGTGTGTACTACCATACACAACTACGTTTTTGATCTTTCTGAGACAAGGTTTTGTCTTGTAGCCCAGGATGGCCTGGAACCATTATGTAGCTAACTCAGGCTAGCCCTGAACTCTTGGCACTCTTACCTCAGTGTTCGGGTACAAAAATTACAGGGCCTGATGATGCACTGAATTTAAGACTGGATATATTTGATCTGGGATGTGTCAATATTGGCTATATTTTATTTAACCTTACTAAAGGGGGGGAAGTAGCTGGCATGGACTCTCACATTCTTTTAATTCTGATGTGGGGAAAGGTGTGGAGAATACTTTTTGTTTAAAGAAATAAATAGAAAACTCAAACCACACTGGATAAAACAATAGAGTATTTCCTGGCTCCTGGATGTGAAAAATCCTGAGCTGGAGTAGAGTTTAGGTGAGGTTCAGCAAGTCTTCCATTCTTTTAATTTGTGTTTTTCTACCCTCTCTTCTTCTCTAGTGTCAGGTTTGTCTTCAGTCAGCTTTCCTACGGTTGTAATGCCAGAACAGATGGCTTACGTGTATTCTTGGTCTTGTCTGGGGAAATGAAACCTGGAAGGCTTCTCCCCTACCTACCCTCCCTGTCCCTACCCTGCTCTGTTTTTATTATCTTTGTTCTTCCCTTTTTTCCCTCTTAGCTCTTGCTGAGTATCCCAGGCTGGTCTTGGGACACTTACTTGATCCTCGGTGTGGTGCCTGCTTCACAACTGTGAACCGCCAATGTTTGGCTTCAGTTAGGCCTTCATTTGCCCTGGGATGGCTGGTATTTTTGCCTCTTCCTTCCAAGTCTGGAGTAGTAGACTTGAGCCACCATGCCAGGCTTCAGATATCTTCCTAAAAGTCTAACTACTTTACTTACTTCAATAACTTAGGATGTTATAATTTCTAAGGACCCTGGGTAGATGTCAGCCAGCTCTCCAAGCCATATCAAATAAATCTACTGAGAAGCTTTATAAAGCAATGTAATAAACGCATAGGCCAGAGACTACAGCCACTGCACCAGGAACACGGAATCTGTATTTTGAAGTTTCCAGGTAGATCTAGGCTCAGACAGTTTAAGAACAACTGTTAATGGGAGTCTCTCTCAGTTTTTAGTTTTGCAAACTGAGATTTAGAGATGAACTCGCATCCCCAGTGCAGCCTGTTGGCTTCCAGGACAACTTTCTGTTCTGCAGTTGCCATGGCAGCCCATTTCCTCTGTAGTCTTAGAATTTTGATCTCGCCACCTCTTCCCTGTCCTTCAGGCCTCTCAATCACATCCTCAGCAGGTATTTCACTTCCTCCTTACACTCTCAGCAGCTTGGCCTCCTTTAACCTTGCTCTGCAAAGCCCCGATCATGGTGAAAACAAGTTCTTCACACCTGCATCTCTGTCTAAATTTGGCAGGAGAATAATATGCACAGCGCTAAACTAAAGGCATGAAATGAGCCGCAAGATTAGATTGTGTGTGTGTGTGTGTGTGTGTGTGTGTGCGCGCGCGCGCGCGCGCGCGCATGCACGTGCATGCAGGCCACCTGTAGCCTGGGTTGACAACCAGCTCAAACTGCCCTCTGAGTCTTTTCTGATTGGTTCACGTTCTCCATTACATCACTCACCCTCTGAGGTATTAATGAAATCACAGAACTTCTTGATTGCTTGTTTACCTTTTGTCTTCTCTAAGAGGTAAATTATCAAGGCAGGGATTTTCATTTCTCCTATTCATTGTTTTATCCATAGGGCTCCGCAGCAGGCAAGTAGAGTCTGATGGATGAGTGCACTGATGTCCCGTGAATCCCGCTGGAATCCTCAACAGCTGAGTGTTATTATATCAGTAATCCCAGTTACACTGGCCTCTGAGGCAGGAGGATTGCAAATTTGAAGTCAGCCTGGGCAATTTAGATTGAACTTTTCTCAATCATTTTAACCAGACATGACTCATGCCTGTAATCCCAGCATTTGGGAGACCGAGGCAGGAAGATTGCCTGTGTTCCAGGCCATTCTCTATATAATACAGTGAGATTCTGTTTAAAAGTTTGAAAAAGTAGGGTTGGGGGTGTAACTTAGTTCTTAGGGTGCTTTCCTGACATGCACCAATCTTTGTTCCATCCCCAGCACCACAAACTATATGTGGTGGTACACTTGTAATCCAAGAACCTGCTAGATGCAGAAAAGTCAGACAATCAGGTCACCCTTGCATATCTATCTATCTATCTATCTATCTATCTATCTATCTATCTATCTATCTATCATCTATCTATCAAACAAAAATAAAACTATTCTATTATCTATCTGTCTATCTCTGTGCTTACATGAGCAAACACACCGCACAAGACTAGGACTTTTAAAAAAGTACTCAGTGGACAAAAACTTTGGATTCAACCCCCAGTACTGAAAAGGGGCAGGGCCTCCTACCCTGAATTTTCCAGCCCTTAATATCGTAGGGTCTCTAGAGGCCCCTTTTAGACTCTGAGGGAGGAAAAAAGAAAATTGTTGTCCTAATCAAAACAAGTGGCTTAGCAACACTTTCTCTCCATCTGAACCCCCACACCCCCCCACTCCACCCCACCCCCAGTGCATTTGAGAGTAGCTGCTTCTTCATTCCTTCTTAAGCTTCCCTCCAGATCCATGGTTATCCTGTGAGAATTGCCCTGTACACACACAATAGGTCATTCTGGCATTTTTGCTACACATTTGATACAGTAGCTTTTACAAAAAGATAAGCCAAAGTCTTTCCATGTCGCGTTAGTGGACTGTCATTCTGTATTTCAACAGAGCACAAAGAAAGTGCCTGGGACCGAGGTACAGTGAAAACAACAACTGGACAAAAGGCCCTCGCTGAAGAGGGGAGTGGATTCCCAACTCTGGGGGGCAGCTGGCCGAGGTGGGAAGAGCCTCGGGTGCCCAGGCAGAGACTTGTTCCTGATGGATGCAGGAAAAATAGGCCTGAAGAATGGGGCCCAGGCTGCCGATAAAGGCCAAGGCTACTTGTCCCATGGCCACAGACTTCTTGGCAGCATTGAAAATGGTTCAGTTGGTAAAAGTGTTTGTCTTGCAAGCATAAGTTTAGTCTCCCACACCCATGGAAAAAGGTGGGCTTGTTATTTCAGCACGGGAGAAGCAGGGAGACCTGCAAACCTAGATTAGTGGGGCTTGTCCCAGGTTTTTTTTTTTTAATGGGTGAATGGCTCCCCAGGCTGACCTCTGGCCTCCCCTACATAAAAATAGACTGGAAAACTGGAGAAATGGCTCAGCCATTAAAGTCAAGGCTCACCCCCCTGCCCCCAAAAGTAGGTTGGAGACAAGGAATGACTGAGTAACATAGGTAAAAAGCTGGGAAAATGAGTTTAGTAATCACGACTGATTTTTTTTTTTTCTGAGACAGGGTTTTTCTTCAAATGACTAAATTTTTAAGTATTTGTTCCTAACTAAATATTTTTCAGATTTAATTTCACCTGCTTTATTAGTAGCAATTTTTCTTCATTTGTTTTTATGAGCTAGGGCTTCTCTGTGTAGCCCTGGCTGCCCTGGAATTCCCTGTATAGGCCAGGCTGCCCTAAAACTCGCTGAGATCCACCTGCCTCTGACTTCAGAGTGCTGTGAGTGAAGGCGTGTGTGTCACCACCGCCCAGCCTGAAATTTCGTGAGTAAAGGACCAAGACAAGACAGGTGGGCTTGTCTGGTAGTTAAGCGGCAGAACTAAAATTAAAGCCCAGGATGCTGACACCGTGGATAAGTCAGAGAAAGTAGAAGAAAGTGGAAGACAATTCCCCCCGTGTCTCGTCAAACAAACCCTCCCTTGTATTGTGATTAGGTGACCTCATTTCAGAGCGGCTCGACCTTTGGTCCTGTTTGTTCTCCTTTTGGCAGTTCCCTCATGCATATTCCATGTGTTGGTGGTGATCTTGCCATACTCTGGGGTGATGAAACCAGGAGCTATAAGACTTAGATTCCCTTGACATCCTTGATGTTGAAAAAAAAATACTTCTTCTCTTACCCGCCTCCTCCCGTGCTAGCTGTCTTTCTGTCCCGCTGAGCTCCTTCTAGCTACCATTTTGTTACCTAGGAGAGCTGTTTTCCCCATCACTATGTGCTTCTCAGTTCTAAGTGTTTTAGCATAGGGAATTCTCTTCCAACTTCACGTTAGGGATGGAATGATGACAAAATATTGATGGGGAATCTCCAAATTCTGTTATTTGAAGTTCTAGAAAAGATGATGAGAAAATGAGGGTTGAATCTCTAAACCCAGGAGGAGGCTACTCTGGTGAGCTAGGGGAGACACGTCCTATGGTATGTGTCCCAAAGCATTTCTTGCTATGTCTGAAAATGTCAGTTCTTCAGAGTGGGATGCTGTTTCCCTGTGGACTAAAGTCCCAAGTTGGTATGATTTTATGTTTTTATAGGGTAGAAGGTTCTAGATAGTAAGAGTCTCACAAGGAAGCCAACGTGTGTGTGTGTGTGTGTGTGTGTGTGTGTGTGTGGTATGTATGATTACTTGTTCTTAAGATGCCTTTAAAGGGATTTCCTCTTTGAAAAGTTAAGCACAGCCCGTACTAAACTCACCTGAAATAGGATTCTAGAAAAGGTTGTAGCTAGATGTGGTTGACCTCTGCTGTGAGTTTGAGGACTGTCTGGGCTACTTTGAGTTTCAGGTCTGCTTGGGTTTCAAAAAGATCTTTTCTTGGCTGGAGAGATGGCTCAGTGGTTAAGAGCACTAACTGCTCTTCCAGAGGTCATGAGTTCAATTTCCAGCAACCACATGATGGCTCACAACCATCTGTAATGAGATCTGGTGCCCTTTTCTGGTGTGTGGGTATACATAATAAATAAATAAATCTTCTAAAAAAAATCTGTCAAACCAACAGAATAATGCAATTGTTAAGACCCATGAGCAGTGGTCAGTTTGAGAAGAGGTTCTTGAGTTGGGAATGGAGGCCATAATAATTACTGCTAATAAACTATTCATCTAGCCAGGCAGGACTGCTCACAGAGTAAGCTTGACCCGTTGGGTTTGATCCCTAGGGACCTACACACATAGTAGTGGGACAGACTAAGTTGTCCATGACTTCTATGTGCCTACTATGTCACACTGGCACCCCTACCCCTACCCACCCACCCACTCAATAAATAAGTACAATAAAATAAAAGAAACCTTTTTCTTTTAAGTTAGCATATAATAAAAACTGCAACTCTTCCCTAGTTGGTTGCTGTATTTATTTTGATTTTGGTATGGTCCTTATTACACAAGCTGGCCTTAAATTCCTCCTGTTTCAGCCTCCTGAATGTTGTGTGCTCCTAAACCTGGCTCCAAGTTAGTTGCTAAAGTTAATTTTTATGTGCCAGAATTCTTTTTTCTTAAGTATACTTCTGACATAAAAATTTACTTCCCCCCTAATATTTGGTGCAGCGAAGTGTAGAAGGAATTTGCTAAGCAATCAATGGAAGCTGAGGTTCTGGGAAAAACAAAATGTGTGGCTTAAAAATTGAAGGCTCGATGCTTCTCACTGTAAATGATTAAACCCAGCAGAGCAGACAAGAGAATGTGCACACCATGAGGGACCTGAGCTGTTAAGAGTGCAGAGCCTACGCCATTTCCCTGCAAGGGAAACTGAAGAAAAGGGATGCACACAGTTGCAATAAAATCCTCTTAATTTACAATGATTTTTCAGACATTCTGATGTGGGTAAAGGAACGAGAAAGAGAAGTAAAGAGAGATGGCCATTTCTTCAAGCCCCAGAACTCTGAGGGAATCTAAGTGTGACTTACTGTCCTGATCTCCTCCAGAGGTTCCCTGCATGAGTAGATCAAAGACAGTTGACTCCCTTTATTCAGAAGAAAAATGATAAAGACACTAATTGAGAACTGAAGAGAGGGGGAAACTGCATGGGCTGTTTCTGATCACCCCAGTAACATTGCTTGCTTCCTTAGCTCACCACTTTCGGTGGCAGGGGTGAGATGTTGTTGTTCATTTGAGACAGGGTCTCACTATGTAGCCATGGCTGGGGCTCACTATGTCAACCAGGCTGGCCTTAGACTCACAGAGACCCCCTGCCTCTGTGGTAGACCTAAAGCTGGGCACCACCACACACCTAACCTTAGTTTTTATATATGTAAAAATTAATACATTTTTACAGGTTTTTATAGCAACAGGATTTGAATGTTTGTATTTGTGAGCTGTTCTATCTTATTTTAAATTACCATAGACTAAGTTGTTTGTACATTACTGTACACACATGTTGTAACGTGTTGGGAATATGCTAGACAGAGCCCTTCATGCTAAGCATGCGCTCTACCATTGAGCTACACCCCAACTCCTATTTCTATAAATATTAATCTATGTATATATTAATGTAACAACCATAGTCGGGATGAGAGTTCAACCCCTGCCCCTGTTCCTTTGAGCTCTCCCTTTATAACCAGCCCCAGCAAATAGTCTTTTTTTTTTCTGGAAATTCACTTTCCTAGACGAAAGTCTCGATTGCCTTTCATTTGTTCATTTTTATTCAAGAAGTGTTCTCTGCTGGTTTTTGAAGTAATTCAAAATGACATGGTCGGTGAAGTCGCACGGCTGGATTTCCTTTATTATAATGGAAGGGTGGGGGGGAGGGAAGCCAGGGAAAGATGGAAGCCCTTTCAATATAGCCATATAAGAAAAAGATCTTGCTTGTTGTTTGGTTGGAATCTGAAAAGAAAACACACAGGAGTCTCCCTTAAAGAGGAGAGAGGGGTAATTTTTATTCAAGGAGTCCCTGACACCTGGGAGAATGATTAGTTGATGTTTGCAAAGAAGATTAAGTTAGTGTGGTTAATTAACTGTGGTAATCAGGTGACTTAAATCAATTAACTCCCTGTTAACAATTTCCATAAATTTTGTAAATAAGTTACCGAATCGGTACGTTGCACATTAAAGACGAAAGGCTCTTCTGAGTTTGAAATGATGGCAGATTAGAGATGGTCCCTTTCTTGTCTCATCCACTCTCTGCTAGCCTTACTTTGATAACGCGAATGCTTCAGCCTGTTTTACTTTGAGAAGGACACGCCCGGGTAACTTATGGCGTGGTTTTAAGAAGTCAGGCTTGAGGGACCTTGCTCTGTCATCTTCGCATATTGCCGAAGACTGGATTAGCAGGAACTTAAAGCACCTCCTCCCTGGTGACACTAGGGAGGCGCCAGGCAGCAAATAATGTTGTAAAAGAAGAACTTCTGTTGCCCGGTCATTTAAAGTTCTGTTTTCCCGTTGTCAACTGCTAGCGGGTTGCTAGGCAAGTTGCCCTACCATTGAAAGGACACCCTCTGCCTACTGGGCTATATTGGCCACATTTATTTGTAAAATTCGATTATGTTTAGAAACTATCATAGGAACAACAACACAACTGAATTCTTGTTTCAGCCTCAATAGTGATGTAACTATGGGGATATACCACCGAGCCAGACGAACATTCTGGTTTTCAATTAGTTGTGAGCCAGAATATGAGAAAAGTATATCCTATGTTTTTGAGAACATCATTGGCATTTTTCTGAAAGATTGATTTGCTCATGTGGGTGTTTCGCTCCTTAGGAAAGCTGATAAGAATCGTTTAGGGCCATGCCAGGAAGAAATATTTGAGTTGTAAATATTTGTACATTTGCAGCAATTCTAGGATAAAACCACTTCCATTCTCTAAAAAGAGGATCTACTGGTGGTAGATTGCCTCGGATCTGGGGACACACAGCTCAGTCATTGAGACAGAGACAGGAGGATCTCTGATCTCTGTCCTTTGTAAGCAAGTCTTTCACACAGACTGGTGTCTGTACACATGATGTATGGACATACATGGCCTGCCTTGTGGGAGTAGGTGGAAGCCAGTGATATAAGTTTAAAGCTCTTGCTACCAAGCCAAACTTTTGGCATTTCTATGACTTTAGAAGCTCCCTGGCCATGCTACTCCCAGCGCCCGCAGCCTATTCAAAGGTTCCTCGTCTCAGAGGCTACTATGGCCTGAGTGAACCTGGGGCCAAACTATTTCTCATGTTGGGACATAGGCCGTGACTTGGAGGTTCAGTTGTTTTCCAGAGGCATTCTTGTGAGTCACTTTAGCTCTGAACCCCGGTTTTCTCCACTGTACAATGTCGATTTTAATTTCTGCAGCTCGGGAATATTTACAGGTCATTGCGAACATGCTAGGTACTAGGGCTTGGTGAGTGCTGGGTGAACATTTGGCCCCACAGGAAACCTGGTGCCAAATTATTCACATTTGACCAGTTCCTGGTTGGGTCAGTGCCACCGAGGAGCCTCCTTGCTGAGGGCTTTTGAGGTGCAGAAGCCAACTGTCAAGTTCCCTGTCCAGAGAAACCGCTGAGGGGAAAAAGTGCAGCTTCTTAAAGGAGACTGCCAGACAAAGCCACATTAGCAGAAGGCCTTGTCACCTGCCTGTCCACCCCCCACCAAGAACATTTTGGTCCTTCATATTCTGATTTTTAAAGGTGAAAACTCAATGCCAAATTATGAAAAGGTTCAGATTTCTTATGTATCCGGGATGTGCACCTGTCCATTGGGCTTTTCCGTAGTTTTTGTGCCTCTCTAACCTTGAGGATGGGACTGGTTGGAACAGGTTGTTATGCCCTCTGGTCAAGGATTTGCTGAAAGAGGAGTACAGGAGGATTAGATACACTTTGAGGAGCCTCCAGGTAGGAAACATCAACCACACCAGCCGTCCATCAGCATTTGTTCCCACGTGTAGGGTTTGCTCATTCATTGACCCAAGCCTGTAATCCCAGGATTTGGGAGGCTGAGGCAGGAGGATTGTGACTTTGCGACCAGCATGGGTTATATCCTGAGAAGTTGTGAGTGGAGGGTTCGTCTGGTTGATCATTCCCATTAGAATGACCACTGGTGTGCTTATTACGCAAGCGTTTGTGTTGTTAGGGACCAGTTGTACACAGATGCTGAGATGCCGTGCAGTCCTAGAGGTCTGGGAGCACAGCAAGGGGATGACATAATCCAGTCTGTGTGAGGTGGCAAGGAAGACCCCACATGCGGACTATTTGAACAGAGTCTTAGGAGGGTGTCACAGGGGACAGAGCTGGCAAAGCCACACTGGGGAAGGTGTCTTCTGACCAGCTGAGTGGTTGGGTGGGCTTGAAGAAATATCAACTGGGAAGTATAGTGGTCAGATTTTGTTTGTTGCTTGTGTGTGTGTGTGTGTGTGTATGTGTGTGTGCGCGCGGCTATGTGCACACACATGTGCATGTGGATGTCAGTGTCTTCCTCAATTGATGTCTACCTTGTCTCTTAAAGCAGGGTCTCCTGTTGAACCTGGGATTTACTGGTTGGGCTGGACTGATTGGTTGGTGAGCTCCCAAGATTCTCTGTTTCCCATCTCTCTTGCTCTGGAATTTTAGGCTCTTGCCTCTGTGTAGAGGATTGAGTGGCGAGTAGTTTACCAACCTGGCCATTTCTTCTTTTATCAATTTCTACATTCTCTTGTTTTGAAATATCAGACCCACCAGCTCAGGAGCGGCTAGGGCGGTGATACCATTATTAACAACCTGGATTTTTGTTGCAGTGATTTGGATTTTCAAGACAGGGTCTCACTATGTAATCCTGGGTGTCCTAGAATTTACTATGTAGAATAGGCTGGCCTTGAATTCCACCTGCTTCTGCCTCCTAGTAGCTGGGATTAAAGGAGCGTGCCCCCAATGCCTGGGTCTGGACAAGAGCTTTTATTATCACTAACTATCCTCTGAGGAGAACCAGATGCTGACAGTAACACGACTTCCAGAGGGGGAGGGGTGGAGCTGGGGTCTGAGTCTGGGGTGGATGATGTCAGGGACTTAACCCTGGGCAGTTCTTGGTTGCCCAGTAGTCCTCTCTCTGCCCCTTCCTCACCCTACTATAACTTTGCAGGACTTTATCAGCAGTGTGCGGCCATCTGGCAACTCACACCAAGCGTCTTAACCTTCTGTGTAAGAGTCAGTGGCTTTTAGATATGAGAGGCTGAGTGGAAGAAGGAAAATGTAAACTCACATTCTGAGGAAATGATGATTCCATATGTAGTAATAGGTGAACCAATAGGGAGGGGAAATTACCTACAATCACGTATACATCCTGAATTAACCCTGTGCTGGGAAGAGTATGAGTCCCTCCCTTAGTTTGGAAGCCTGTGCCCGCGGGGCTGCCGCGTGGGGTTGCGCGCATGTATACTCGAGTTCCATTTGCGTAGAATTGGTGAATCGTATGTTTCCACTGGAAGGGGCTGCTTGACTCAGAACCAGTGCAGCAAGGTTTCCAAATCAGTGTTTCAACAAACGCCATTTGTTTGTTTGCTGCTTCCATGGTCTGTGCGATATTCCCATGGCCTTTTCTTTTGTAATAATCCAAGATTTATTACACCCCTGAGAGGTCCTTTGTGTTTTCATAGAAAAAATGCTAAACCTGATGAAATTTCAGCTTCATCAAAAGTTTTGTTACAATACATGACATTATGCACTTTTTTTTTTTTTTGAGTTTCTCTGTGTAGATTTTAGAGCCTGTCCTGGAACTCGCTCTGTAGACCAGGCTGGCCTCGAACTCACAGAGATCTGCTTGCCTCTGCCTCCGGAGTGCAGGGATTAAAGGCCTGTGCCACCCACCACCCTTCGAGGATAGCCTGTTTCTCTCCAGTCTGCTTCATCGAGCTGCATCGAGGGAAGGTATTTGGGCATTGGGAAATGACCAGAAGGGCACGGTTACAGAGTGAGTTCCCTCGTGAGCTTCCTATTGTTTAAGCAAGTGCACATGCCCACGGAAAACATTCCTTTAAACTATTGTGTGAACAAGCTCATTTGATGGGAGATTTTGGAGGCCAAGAAATCTGGCAAGCCGAGAGAGAGAAGGGGTTTTCAGATACGGAGTGGGGTAGGATCCCTTGAATGGATACGCCTCTAATTCTTGGACTATTGGGAGAGCCTTTTAGGTTTAGATGTTTTTCCCTATTCTAACTTACCTAGGAGACTTCGGAAGCACTGAGCATCAGCTTCGCCATCTAGGACTGCCTCACCCTAACTTCTTAGAACTAGATGGATCTGGGCTAGCTGACTTGGTTCACTGGACAAGAATGAATTGTAAAGACTGCATTTGCTGACAGTGTCCTTCCATCTCAGTCGCACAGGGAATTGATTTTCCTGTTTATTAATAGATGTATGATTGCTCAGACTAAGTTTAAAACATGTTTACTGTATGAAGAGATTGCAGATATGAATTATTGCCATGCCTTAAGGTTTCATTATTAGCGATGGGATCATGGCAGTGGGTTGACCTTTTGGGGGACGGTTGGATGGGCATGCTTATTCATGTTCAACCAGAAGTAATAGAATGCCTTAGGATGATTTAAGTTTTTTCAAAGGCAGTAGTGAACATTCGTTCAGTTAGAATATTTTGCTGTGTTTCTCTGCTACATAAGGTTGAGGACTCTGATTATGTAACTCATGTATATAATTAGTGACTTTTAAAAACTTTAATTTAGTGTGTGTATATATGTGTGGGCTCAGTGGGTAAAGGTGCTGCTGCTAACCCCGATACCTGAATTTGATACTGAATATCCACACGGTGGAATGAGAGCTGACTCCTACAACACAGTATGGCATAGGTGTGCCTCTCCCCTCTTGTAAATAAACAGACATACTAAAATTTACAAGTTTGATTTGTAATAATGGCAGCCCATTCATTAATTACTAATGATACTTAAAACACGTTAGGTCAAATATGATGAAGTGTAATGCAATGTTTTTTCTTCTTGCTGTTTCTGGCAGCCAGTACAGGTAAGCTTAACTTCGTTAATAGTGCTGGGACAGCCGGAGTAGCATTTTTATCGTGCGTGAGTATCAGCCGGTAAAACACAACGCTGTGACTTTGTGTCAACAAGCCTTTGTGTGTGTCATCATGATCACATGACATGACGTGATGACATTTATACTGCCTGGGAGTTGATTCGTAGGCCTGCATTGCTTTTTTGCATGAACCCCGGCATAACAAGCCAGGGCTAAATGACTCTGGTCTGCAACAGAAAAAAAAAGTTGTTTGTTTTTTTTTTTTAAACCTGATATGTATTTTCTGAAAATACATTCTGAATGAGAAGCAACTTAGTTCCTACCATGTAATTTGTGACTTACAAAGGCACACAGCAATGGCATGTTGGTGAGACATGGATTGGGTCATGAATGTTGAATTGCTATTTGTACCTGCTTGAAGGAGGTACACGGCATCAGATGTAATTTAAACAAAGGCTAAGTGCTTGGGATGCCCAGTGTTCTGGAGACCGGCCTCCATCAGGCTTGCACTGCCAGCCCTGTATCCACTGAGCCAGCTCCCCAGTTCCAACAAGGAATAAGCCTTTTCTGCTCTTACTGTTGCAATGGAAGGTAACAGCAAGCCATTTCTGTTTTGATTGTGGAGGCCTGCTGATTTTACCCGCCTGTTAGGATGACCAAAATCCCACCATCAGCTTTAATACACATGCCCACGTCATTTTCATCGATTCAGTACTTGGCACTCTGTGTTGTGTTGGGCTTCTCTGTTGTACCATTTAAAACCCTTCAGCAGGAAAGTGCCTTTGCTTCTCTTGAAAAACTTTTTTTTAATATTTATTTATTTATTATGCATACAATATTCTGTCTGTGTGTATGTCTGCAGGCCAGAAGAGGGGACCAGACCTCATTACAGATAGATGGTTGTGAGCCACCATGTGGTTGCCGGGAATTGAACTCAGGACCTTTGGAAGAGCAGGCAATGATCTTAACCACTGAGCCATCTCTCCAGCCCAAAACTTTTGTTTTTAATGTTTGAGTTCATTCAACTATTTTCTAATATTGATATATTTAGGAAGCCAATGGATATATTTAGGAAGCCTAACCCGTTGACCGATCCGGGTTAGGAAAGAGATTGAGTCTATGTGAAGGGGTGATTTATAGTATTTTTTGCAAGCTACTTTAAATCACTAAGTGTTGAAGGGCATGTTGCCCTTTTCTGAAGCAGTTTGATTCATTGGGTCCTTATTTATGGGGGCCAGCAGAGCATCTTAAATTTTCCTCTTTTAAAGTGTTCTTTTCAACATCCTATGAGGGTCCTTCTCCGACGGGGAGAGGAAGGTTGGGGCTCACTGTTCGATGTATGGGGAAAGTCCCTCTCTCTATAAACCCTGTGACTTAGCAGCTAGGGGAAGCAATGCAGAAAATTCAAACTAACAGAAAAACCATGAGACCCCCCCCCCCCCAGTTCTACTTCTTTGGTTACAGCTGGAAGTAATGTTTTAGACCCATAATGGATATCCAGCTCAGATATATTTTTGCGAGTGTATCTGGTTGAGAGTGAGGAGGGGATAGTGAGGAAATCATCTGATTCTGATGACTTCACCCTGAGGAACGTGTGCTTATGGCCCTGGCTTTCACAGCAATGATCCTTTGCGTTACTGAAGAAGTCCTTTAGGATTTTTGATATCTGGCCTTGGCTTTCCTGGCCTGACCTCTCCCTTCCCTAGAACGGGGAAGCCCGTCGATGCTCTGGAACATTCCAGGGTGAAACAGGCCTCCCTGCAACTTAAGATTCTTTATCGCACTCCCAGGGGAGTGCTTTTCATGTTACTGGTACCAACGGCTGCAGTGTGATTATTTCCCAATCTCAGATCTCATTGATGGGCGAGAAGGAGTGCAATTGGCTGTTTAAGAAATTTTATTATCTTTTCAAAGGGAAGAATTTATTCTAGGGGCTTTCTTAGGTGATCCTTCATGTTAACACATTTTGAACTTTGAGTGTTCAAACTGCTTAGAAATTCTGGGAGTTGGTGGCCAGAGGGGGTGGCCTTTGTATTTGAGCTGGGCACGGCCATCCAGTATAAGAAATAGATTACAAGCGTGTGCCACCACATCCCGTTTTTTGGCTGTCATTTTGTTGTCTACTTATTGAGACCTAAATTATCGACTACTACATTCTAATCTTGGAGTCGGCCTGCTTAGGTGTGAACGTGAGGGCTGAGTAACTCATCTATGAAATGGGGCTGTTAATACTCTCTAACAGGGTTGTGCCGGTCAGCAATCTCTCACTGGAAATCAGAAGAAACACTGCAGACACATTCTGGTGAATTTGTGTTGTGGGCAATGAGGTGACGAAATGAACACGGTCGAGAGTCTGAACTGGACAGACATTTTTCCTGTTGTGGCTCATTCATCCAGAAGATCCAATTGATATGTCTATGCATCCAATAAATAGTAGTAGTGGATAACATGTTCCCAATGGTTTGGGCTCTATGGATAAGAGTCCTGTTCTTTGATTTCTTCCATAAACACTAAAATAATGTTTGCACATAGGAATCAGGGATTCTATTTTTGTGGCTTTAGTAATTTTGACATCACACTATTTGGTCTATTTTTAAGTTTTGCTAAGATTTATTTACCTTTATATGTATGAGTTTCCACCGCATGTATGTGTGTATAATGTGCATGCCAGGTGCCTATGGAGCTCAGAAGAGGGCACTGGATTCCCTGGAAAGGTCCTTTTGAAGGTCGGTCAGTGCTCTTAACTGCCAGGCCATCTCTCCACACCCCCAACCCCTACTTAATTTTTTTTTTCATTTTAAAGTGTGTGTGCATGCATGTATGCGTGTGCATGTGTGTGTGCGCATGTGTGTGTGTGTGTGTGTGTGTGTGTAGGTGTCCAAGTGCAAGGTGTAGGTGTAAAAGTCAGAAGACAATTTCCTGGAATCTGTTCTCTCCTGCCACATGTTCTGGGGATCGGATTTAGGTCAGATTCTTTTATCTGCCTGACTATTAATCATCTCATCACCCTCCCCCCCCACCCCGCCCTGCCCCTACTCTTAACCCTTTCGCACATTTTCTTAGAAAAGAGGCAAATGGCAGTCAGAGGAAAATCGTCTGAAGTCCAACACCATCGTTTCTGTCCCCAAACACCCCTACTCCCACCCAGATCCTTCCTCTTCACACAAGCTTTTCCTCCCAAACACAGGGTCCCCCTGGGGAAGGAAGTTCGTGTGTCTGTTCTCAAAGTGTGGCGACTGAAGAAATCACGGTGACTGTTCTTCCTTTGCTGGAACAAATGCAGAGCAATTCCTTAATTCACCCGTGTTCTCCGTCCTCCACCTCAGACCCCTTGACATCACTCTGATCTTTCTAATGAGTCGTGGCTCAGGATAATTTCCACCTCTGACCTACATAAAAGGTCAGTCTCCTTTGGAGATCGAGGGTTATCTGTTTAGCTTTGTGCTGCTTCAATGACAGCTGGGGTAACAAATCCTATGGGTGATCCTGCCCAGCTTGATGGTGACTGGACAGTCAACGCACTCACTGGAAGTGAAGCAAGACCACACCCTTGCTTTCTATGGAGCGTTTTCGTTGCTTGGTTTTCAGAACAGAACACTAAATGGAACCTGACTTTTTTTTTGTACCCTTAATCTAGTTCATAAACTATTAGACTCCTATTTGCAGATGTAAAATGTTTAGGAATAAAGTCCACAAAACCAGTAAATGCATTATCACGTGCAAGAGTAATTTTAATGCAACCTAAATTATTAGGATTAGGAACTGGACAGGTGACACAGCTTGTATATTGCTTTGTGACACCTGTGATGAGCAGGCTGCAGCCACCTGGCCAATGTCTCTGGCCTACCCGTGCACACGTATACACACACACACATACCACAAAATTAGAAAAAAAGAATGAAAAGGTTATCATAACAATGCATTGTTTTCTCTTTAAAGACTTCTTCATAGGGGCGGGAGCTATGGTTTAGCAGTTAAGAACACACACTGCGCTTGGCATGGGACTGTGGTTCCCATCAGCAACATAAGGTGGCTCACAATGACCTGTCACTCCAACTCTGGAGACCTACATATTTGCATATTCCTACACGCAATGCTGTACATGTAAGAAAATACATACACATAAATAATCTTTGGAAAAAAACTCAACTTCTTTGTAGTCTTTATTTCAAGTTGATTCATGCATTTTCTGCTTTTCTCTTTTTTTTGGGTTTTTGCTAAGTGACCCAGGCTAGCCCGACAGTCACTCTGTAGCCAAGGTCAGCCTTGAAAGCAGATTTCAGGAGTTTTGCTTTCTCACCCAAGAACCCTCCTTTGCCCCAGCCTCCTGAGTGCTGGGATTACAGGCATGGGACGCCATATCTGGCTTTGTTTTTCTAATAATTCAAGATCATGGGTTCCCATTCCTTGTTTGCTCTGTTACTGATTTCCTGATGTGTGATTCGTTATCCACAGCGCTCAGAGCCCCGCCGGAGACTGTATGATAGACGAATACTTTCTCAATCTAGTGGCTGTCCTTTGCCCTGGAAAACAATTAACTTCTTACCTCCTCTGCACTATCTGCTGGTCCAGTTCTTATCGTAACATTTTCTTAGCCCAGCACTTAGGTCCTGAAGCTTTGGAGTCAACTACTTCTGAAGAAAACATGTCTTTTCTTACACCAACGCCTTTGGCCTCTAAGGTGGTGAAATCCAGCTCCATGTAGGATTAAAGCTTCCAGACTGCATCACTCTTTCTTTTGAATTTCCCTTTGTTTCTGAGTGTTGTGAAATCCCCCAAATCTTAGTACACTTCCTTCCCAACGAGGCCTGAGTTTTGTGGTTTCTGAAATCAATAACAATAGATAGCAAGTTAAAAAGAAATGAAAAGTCCACATTCATTTTTGAGTTTGGGATATTTGGCGTGCACGCAACACAGAACGGCGGTCAGCGGGGCTTGTTTACTGGTGTGGGATCGCACGGTTCAAGTCGTTTCTTTCGATTTGCTGCTGAATGAATGGCTAAGCTCATTGATGCAGCATTCTGCAACGAGGTGTGTGTTGCACGGTCGCTATAAGGATTAACAGGCACCTTTGCAGGGCTTGCGAGTTAGGCTGCTTCATTAATACTGAACCAGTTGAAATTGGGGACACCTGCAACTGTGCTCAAGCCCTTCGCTAGACCTTTCCACGAACAGTTGGTTTTTAAACAACACACATTCTCTTCGGGGTAGAATGAAGGACACACTTCTGACAAAAATCAGGATTTTGGCTGGCTCTGGAGAGACCACACAGCAATGATAAAGTGTCTGTTTGTTTTTCTCTGGAGAGATATTTTCAAGCAATGGTTGTAGCAAGCATGAAGGTCCCACTGAAAAGATGAATTTGACAAATGAATTATCATGAAAATACTACTGATAGATTGAGTGAATTGGGTTTTACATTTAGATAATGTAGCCATTGGAAGACTAACAGGAGATCAACATTTCCCATCAGTTCCGATTTTTAATTTTAATTTTAAATAATTGGCTTTGAAATGTTTCAAAACTTTTGTCTATTTGTAATTAATTGGCATTTTAGCAAGATTAAGATAAACAAACTTCAATTGACTTGACATTAAAAATTATGTAAGAAATATTATCAATTATGTATATTTTCAATATCCTAACCTAAGAATTGTCTTTCTGCAACAATATAAAAGCCTGACCAGGTTGTCTTTACAGTGGCTATGATGCTTTCTATCAGGAGTGATTTGCTAGAAGGAGATACAAACACATTAAGCCTGTAAATATATTATGTTGGATTACTCACAATAGACCTGATTGATAAAAGTGATTTAATATATGCCGTGTTAACAGTTGAACCTCCAAAGCCCCTAATCTCCCAGGGAAATATTGCTTTGTAGAACAAAATCCAATGAGAAGTTCTGGGATTCCAGAGTGAATTTGTACATTCCTCAGGGGCATTTTTGCAAGGGAGGTTGTTGTGTTTTAAAGGTAGTTGATAAGAGACCTGCCCCACCAACCCCAGGCCCGCACCGCCAACCACCACCATGCATTAGTCTATAGAAGGTATTTGGGTGTACGTACTCCTGTACCACTCGGTACCACCATCTAGCCAAGGGAAGTTTCTGACCATTTGCGGCATACATTATAAATCAGGGTGTCACTACCAGACAATCAGATTTGAACATTCCATGAACAAAGTAGCCTATATTCCCTAGGAATAGATCACTTAGCTCTGTTTATGTCTCGCTGTTGATATGCCTGTCTTTCCACGAGTCAGGAGAACATCCTGTTTATTTATTCTAGGGGTAGGTAATTGATCTGTATATTTAGCTAAGGTGGGGTTAATTGTAGCCAGGAACCTGAATTTTCTCATTTAGCATGATTGCTTTTTTAAATACAGAAAGAAAATACACAAGTATTTTTCCAACTTTGAAAAAAAATACTCCGATTTTTTGGGTTTGTGAAATAAATTTGAATATTCTCCAAGTTGGGCTTGTGTTGGTTGCCCTCTTTGAAGAAAATTTTCTATTTGGCACAAAATTATTGGGAAGCTTGTTGGCCAGATATTTGGGATAGCTTGCAGTATTTCCAACTCTTAGCTTAGTCCCCAAGAGCCATACAGAATATATTTGCTAAGCACAATGAGTTTGGCACCCCTTTCCATCCTCACTGACACTTAGGGTGTGCTAATCTTTGGAGCAAGGTTTGTGCACTTCGGTTGCAGAAATTTGCTTGACAACATTCACATTAGTTTTTGGAAAAAGGCAGTTGATCTGAATTTAAACTCCCTATATATAGTTTAGTAATGAAAATCCGTTTAATAGGAAGTGGATTAAAACACTATGCTAACTTTTCTGGTTAACATTTGCCTCTGTTTCTTTGATAAATTCTTCCTAACCATTTCCACAGATTCCTAATATACCAGGACATAGACAAGAGAAAGTATGACCTTCTTATTGGATAGGAGTGTTGTGGTTTAGACAGTTTATATCGTGATGAAAATATTTAGAATCTCGATCAGTATTTTGTTATTTGATCAGTTCCTTAGGAAAAGGAGATGTAGATGTGGAAGTTCCAAATTTCTCTCCCAGAGAGAGTTGGGATTAAAGCATGTGCCGCCTGCCTGACAGAGTAAACATTTTAAACAGCAAGGTGCACGCTGTCAAACCGCTTCCTGGACAGGTCATGTCAAGGTGTATGCTAACCAACTGTGCCTGAAAATATCCTTCTTGCAGACATCCAAACAAATGTCTTTTATGTTATCAGTGTGAAATTGCTTTCCTAACTTGACACATAATTTGCATTCTTTTGCTACTAAATAGTTGAATATTTTTCATTTCATCTCCAACTTGTATTTCTTTCACGAAACAACTTATTTTTTCTTTTATTGAAAATTTTTTTCTCACGCATTCTGATTACAGGTTCCCTTCCAGATCCTCCCCACCTCCCCTCCCATCAAGAAATATCATAATGTTTTTTGTTATTGTTTGAGACATGGTCTCTCAACATCTTAAATCTTAAAACAATGTCTGTTTCTTGGCTCTTTTGCAGGATGTGGCAGTGGGAATTTCCGCTGTGACAATGGATACTGTATCCCTGAAGCCTGGAGGTGTGACGGGACCAAAGACTGTTTGGATGACACAGATGAAATTGGCTGTCGTAAGTGAGGAGGAGCCAGACCTGGCTCTGTTTTGAGCGACATTAACGAGGTTGTGCTTTGGTGGTAGACCCAGGGCTGGGCTAAGGCTTCTGAGCAGCCGTTAGTGTCCACTTTTGAGGGAGAGTCTGAGTTTACATCAGATCCTTGCTGCGAGCCTGTGACTTCCACCTTTACTGAGAATGAATTTATACTGGCTTTTTGAAGCTTGAAAATTATAGTTTGTTGGTTATTCACCTGGGTGATTCTGTAAATCAAACGATGCTATGTGAATTACTGTGGTTCGTAATTCAGGGAGAGCTTTATATATATATATATATTATATATATATGTGTGTGTGTGTATGTGCAGAGCAACTTGTGAGTTAATACACAGAATGTACAGTAGTTGCTAGTTTGGTTTTATGTTATTAAAAAAAAATCTAAGTGAAGCACCATAATATTTTAAATCTGAAATTTATTTTAGTTATTGAAACCATTTTTCCACATCCCTTCATATAGCTTTATGTATATATCACTCAACATTATTCTGAGTAGATTTAGGATGAGCTGAGCCACTTAGAACAGGGGCCACAAGTGTCTCAGGCTGGTTTCAAGTCACTGCCTTTGAGACCTTTGCTCCCCCTAACCTGTCATAGGTGACGAGTCACTGGGCTTCGAAGTCCCTCATTCTGACAGATCAACAGACAGGAGTTATCATCCCCAGGCAGGAAGGCAGGTGACGGCACGAGGGTTGTTTTGAATTGGCCACTCCATGGCACAGCTGAGCAGCCAGACTCCAGCGGTGCATTTGAGAACGGGAAGAAAGAAGAGCAAGAGTCTGGGGCCTCTCGCGCCCTCGTGCACAAATGGGTCACCTGGGAGCTTGTAACGCTGCAAATTTTTATTCCATGCTGGGGGTAGACCCTGATATTTTTGCATTCTTGCTAGTCCCTAGTTGATGCTTTTATTTTCCGAGTCATCCCTTGAAGGAGCAGAGCTGGGGTTGTGGAAGCTGAAACTGTGGAACAGGCTCACATGATCTGGAATAATACGCTTTGATTCCCGGGCTCTGCCTGTTTTTAAGTAGCAGGGGCTGAATGCATGAACAGTTATTCTAGGATGCAAGCATACATGGGTAGTCTTCAGGTCTGCAGACATTTCGGGGCCCTGTGATAATGACAGCTCGCATTACATGGCTCTTACGCACACATAGGATTTACTTCACTTTTAGGATGCATACATTAAGGCTCAGAACTCACCAAAATCCCTAAAACAAGCAAATGTAGAAATAATTTCATTCTCTTCACATGACACTTTCACTATTGGATGTTAGAAATGTAGCACTTTTTATATACGTTAACTTTTTATATAAATCGGATTTTGATAACTTTGCCTCAGATTTGTGTGTATGTATGTTTGATAGTTTGTGTGTGCCTATGTCTGCTTTGCTCTCTGTTTATATATTATTTGGGGTCACCTGTCCTCTTTGGCTGCCATTGATGAGATGACTAATTGCCAGCCAGCTGTGTGGAGCAAGAGCCAGCACAGGTTCTCTCCAAGCGCTTCTGCTGCTACAGGGGGCAGATGTCCACCAGCATAAGCCCCTCTTTCCTTTGTTCCAGCTCCCCGGTCCTGTGGATCAGGCTTTTTCCGGTGTCCTGCCGAGGGGACCTGCATCCCCCTCTCCTGGGTGTGTGACCAGGACCAGGACTGTTCCGATGGCGCCGATGAGCAACAGAATTGCCGTAAGTGTTGAGAGCGGGACACCTGCCGTCTAGCCTGTTAGAGGTGACACACAGCGAGCAGATTCTTCATTAACACTGGGCAGGGCTAGGTCATACCAAGTGTGGTTGGTTATACTACAGAATTAGACCCTCAAGGACTGGAATTGGTTAGCTTGGTACCCTGTACTTACCAGTCTTTGCCCATATCCTAATTCACCCTCTTTCATATAACTTTTAAATATGTGTGTGTGTGTGTTTGTTGTTTTCTTTCCTTTTTTGTTTGCAAGATGAGTTTCTCTCTGTAACTTTGGTGCCTGTCCTGGAACTCACTCTGTAGATCAGGTTGGCCTTGATCTGCAGGTGCTGGGATTAAAGGTGCCACAGATCGACTTTTAAATGTGTATTTATAGAGTCCGGATGGAAGTCTCAGAGGTTAAGAGCACTGACTGCTCTTCCAGAGGTCCTGAGCTCAATTCCCAGAAACCACTTGGTGGCTCACAACCATCTATAATGAGATATGGTGCCCTATTCTGGCATACAGGCAAGAACACTGTACACAGAAATAAAATAAATAATTCTTCTTCCTTCCCAGCTGGGACCACGTGCTCAAGTCAGCAGATGACATGCTCCAAAGGTCAGTGTATTCCCAGTGAGTACAGGTGTGACCACGTCAGCGACTGCCCCGACGGATCCGATGAGAGAAACTGCCGTGAGTCGGCTTCGGTCTTTGCACTGTCTTCAGTTTTGCCTTTGGCATTTTAATCAACTTGTTAGATTTGTTGATGGACAGAAATGCCTACAATACGCCTCTTGTTGTTGAAATCTCTTGGCAGATTCTTTTGTGGATTAGGGGTGATGGACCGATAGCAGTCTATTTTTAAGAAGTTCTGTTTGTCCTGCCTTACTTAGCACATCAAGTTTTTGAAGAAAGAAACTTTAAACATTAGCAGAATGCCCAAAGATCATTGAATAATGAGTACAAAAATCCATTTTGCATCAAGATCTATAGTCTTATTACATTGCTTTGGTTAAGTTCCTGGGAAAAATGACTTAGTTTTTCTCCTTTTGTTGACTATTTTGTTAGGTTTTGAAGTTGTATTTCTGCATAATGATAACTAGATTGGTTTGTAACTGATTGCCACAAAGTAAGGCATATAAATCACAGTATTCTCTGCATAATGGATAAGTAATAGCAATCAAAACAGAAACTGTTATACCATATGCTATGAAATAAGCAAAGAGGAATCTGTTTCCTTTGAGGTTTATATAAAACTCTCCAGTGCTGGGTGAGATGGGGGGCAGAGGCAAGTAAGCTTTTAGGGGTTTTCAGGCCAGCCACAAAGTCGATATAGCAAGTTGTAGGCTGGCCAGGGTTACACAGTGAGACCCTGGATAAGAACGTGGGCTGGGGCTGGTTGTGTTTGCCTGGCAGGGATCATGACCTGGGTTGGATCCCCACCCCTACATAAACCAGGTGTTTATCCTGGAGGCAGGAGGACCAGGAATGCCATTCTGCTTACTTTCATTTTGGATATTATGGTGATAAATGGCTGACCACTGGCAATTTTAGAGTTGAGAGGATGTGTGTGCGCATGCATGCGTGCGCACACACATGCACACCTGCCTGCCTGGAACGCCACTACATGAATCAAGGACTTCCTATTTTGTGAAACAAGCACTAGGTCCCTCACCACGCAATGGTGATGGATGGTATATTACGGCATTTTTTGAATTCAGAACATCATAAATGCCAGTTATTAGGATAGCAGGGCAGGCGTCATGTCTCTTGCAAAGAAAGACTGCCACACTAGGGCTCACTCATCTTGTCTGGCTGCTACAGAAGGAGAAAGGCCCATCCTCCAGGAGCCCCAGGAGCTACGCCACCAGCCCACAGGCTGTGTTTATGTGCTCATCCCTTATCCACAAATGTGTACAAATAAAGCTTTACTCCAAACGTACTGGGGCTGAAGGAATGCTACTCTGAGAGAGTAAAAGCCAGTCTTTGGAGCATTTCCACTGAGGACCCTCTGACCAAGGGCAATGTTGCTAGTACAACTGCTTTGGATCTTTTGGGAAAAACTGGGTGGGCTAGCACCACGGTGAGAAAGGGAAGGGACCCAGCTTGGTCTACAGAGTGAGTTTAAGGACAGACCAGGCTGTTACATAGACAAATGCTGTCTCGAAAAACAAAAACAAAAACAAAAGAAAAAAGAAAGGGAAAAAAGCTCTTAAAAAACAAACAAACAAAAAAAAAAAAACCCAAAAGACCAAAAAACGCCAGTATGTGTTGTGTGTGTATGAAAACCACAGCATTGTTTGGCTCTCTTGGGGAGAAGGAGTTGGTTTTCACCAGCTTCCATCACTGTACTGACTGTACAGCTTGGCTGTTCTGAAGTCAGAGAGATCCACCTGCCTCTGCCTCCTGAGTACTGGGATTAAAGGTGTGTGTGCTAGTTGATAGCTTGTATTCTAAATAGTTATTCCTTATAGTTTTTCCTGTGGATGATTTCTTTAAAAGTCCAGGCAAATGCTCACAGACATAAATAAT
>NW_026067899.1:3575100-3632352 GCF_014885135.2 Alexandromys fortis
CCCCCCCCCCCCCCCCCCCCCGCCCCTCCTGGATCTCCTGGAAATTAGTTGGTTCTAAAAAGACTCTTACTTCTGGGAATTCTGTGATGTTCTGTGTATTGCAGGATGTGTCTGTAGCATGTTCTCATTGTGATAACCCAAAATGTCTTCAAATATTGCCAAATGTCTTCTGGAGCCTTGCTGCTTTGGTTGAAAATGGCTGATAGGCAGAACAAACAGATGCGTGGATCTTCTAGAAGGGGATGCTCCATCAAAAGCAACAATCCTCTGTATATAGTGTGCCGTGCCGAGCTGTCTTTATGTGTGTGATGTCAGTGGCTAGTGCTAATCGCTGATGCTTAGCTGTTTTAAACATCAGCTTGGACATGTAGCAGCTGTAGTTGCTTTAGTGTTCCTTATGTGATCAAGTGGTAAATAAGACTTAGCCAGCAGCCAGGCATATTTTCCCTTGCAATTATTCTGCGTGAGAGTCATTGCTGTGGACAGACCCAAATCAAGCTTATCATTATGAAGATTTTTCTTTCCCTTTTCTTAGAAATAAGGTTATGTCAGAAATGGATCTTGATCTGTCAGATACTTATAAATACTTATAAATAATTCGCAGAAAATAATGGATGTAGAAACTCAAGATAATTTGTTTTCCCAGTATTTGAAGACCAAGAAGCTTAGCTCTGTTATTTGTAGCTCTGCCAGTGAGACCAGACCTCACTGTTGTGATCCTTACTCTTTCAAGTTACTGAAGCCAAGGCATTGCCCTCTACAGCAGAACACCTTGTGTCCATTCCAGGAATTCCTTCCCGGGTCAAAGAATGATGTGCTGGAGTCCTCTGAGGGAGGTGGAGAGGGGGGAAGGTAGGGAATGGATGGAGAAAGGCAAAAGGATTAAGGTCCCAATAAATGATTGTCCGAGACCTCAATATGAGATAGGCATTGGCGTTTGATCCCAGCACTAGGGAGGCTGAGGGAGGCAGGTGGACTTTGAATTTTAGGCCAGGCCTCCTGCCTGCCCAACATAAATTTCCTGTGACACAAGAGATGCTTAATGCTTCTGGCCTTTTGCCTGCTATATTTTCATATGCATTAGGTACTGTTGGTTATTCTACACCCTGAGGAATATTTCTGCCTATATTAAAAGCTTTGAAACAGGTATAGGCTCACCCCCTCCCACCCTCCAGTTATTTTATTACTCAATCTGGTCATCTGTAAAATGGCACCCGATATTAAACAACTTGCCCATTTTTTTTTTCTTAAAGGAACAGAAAGATTCAAAACTGCAGTCCATTTTACTCGTAATGGGATTAGCATCAAGGAAAACCACTCATGCGGAGTCTTAGATAAACAGCAGAACAATGCACCAATTATGGGTCATTCATTTAATATACCGAAGTGACTTTTGGTTGCTCAAAAATAGTAGCCATTTTCAGGGAAGTAAAAAAAGATTATTTCGTTTTATTGAGCACCAGATAGGAGTGATTTTGGTGCAAGTAAAACTATCGCTAATTATCGTGAGTTTGCAGCCCTCTCTTTTGTTACTTAGGAATGCTAAAGAAAGGGTAAAATCCCTGTTACAATGGAGGCTTTCTTGCTGGGAAGCGGAGGTATTTGGTCTGCCTGCTTTGCCCCCAGTGGCTCTTTTCTATTGACTTCAGCATTTAAACATTTTCTTTCTATGTTTAACTGTGGAAACGCCAACTGGGGCCACAGTTGGAAGGGAGTGATGAAGACAGTTAAAGTCACTCTGGGTTGTGATGGCTCTCGTAAAGAACACACAGTTCTCCAGGCTGCCCAGTGAGCCTTGTTCAAGTGACCTGGGCACACACCACAGTACAGTTGGCCCTGGTTAGCATTCTCACACTGAGACCGGATTCTGGGCCCTGAAATTTGAGGAAAAAGAGGGATAAAAATCTTTTTCATTTGGTGTTCATCAAACAAGAGCTTTTAAAAATATTACCTGTGTTTTATAACAATTCTAAGATCAGTTAGCTGTTGCCCAAGTCCTCTATCCTGTTACAGCAAAGCCAAACAGGTCTGTCCTAGAGGAATCCATTTGCTTTCTCTGTCTCTTGAGATATACTATCACTATATGTAGATCCACTGGCCTGCAACTGATCCAACTTCCAGGAGCATTCTTGTCCAGGTCCTCAGTCACCAATATTTTGTTGACATAGAACAGTTCTTGAGTTATTTTACCCTGTTCTACTTTTTTGTGTATACGTTGCTCTATTTTGCAATATCCTGGATATCCTTTATGCGGATGGGTTATTCCACCCCCTCACACAGAATGAGAGTTCCACAAGAAAAGGGATTTTACTGCATAGCTCCATCTAAAGTGCCTTGATATTTGGGATATGAAATAATAATAATTATTCATTTGTGTTTTGGAGGCATCAGTTTTCTTAGAACACATCATATAGATTCCTTCCAGAGTGCTGGGGTTACAGATGTGTGCCACCAAAGGCAGCTGCATTAGGACATTATATATTAATCATACAAGATTTAATTATACAACTTAAAGGCTGTAAGAATTGTGATTTAGTTTACCATTCTTGCCCTCTCTCTCTCAGCAAGGCTTTGCAACGTGGTCTAAGCTGTTCTCTAACTTGAGCTCAGGCTCCTGAGTGCAGGGGCTACAGGCACATGCCCCTGCATTTGTTTTCTGTCCAGTCTCAGGCAAGAAGGCAGATTTCAATATTCAGATGTCGAATAGGATAGCATGGAATAGATGGGATGGAATGACGCAGAATACAATCTTGAGATGAAGGCAGCGCTCTGCCGAGTGTCTGGTCTGCACACTGACTTGGGCTCCTAGCAGCTGGAGCCCACTCTTTTCACGACCAGGGAACAATCCTGAGGATGAGATAGGGGTGGGACCAAGGTGGTTGACTCTGACAGTATGTAGTTCCCCAATTCCTTCTATGTCGGAATAGTAAGGTATATGTTAAATGAGTGTAACACGTGGGTATTTGTACTTTCGCAGTCTTTGCACCATTTACACTTGTCTTAGAGCTTACGTTGTAAGTGTGTGTGTGTGTGTGTAATGGGAGGAGGGCTGGAGTCACTCAGGTCTATGAGTCCAATCCCAGGCTCCTGCACAGATGCTGGAAGGGAGAACGAATCCTGCTTTACATATCAAATTGGCATCTTCGTAGAATAAATATGCCATGAAGTGAAAGAACGTGGAGTTGCTCTCAACTCCCCAGGCTTCCTAAAGTAGATGGCAAACTGAGAAAAAGAAACCCACGGCCTTACGTTACTTCACTCTTTCCGTCTTCTCCTAATCTCCCCCTTCCTCCCTCTTTCTTTCCATCTGTCCATCCTTTCCTTTCTTTCCACTGCCTGTCTCACTCTGTAGACCAGGCTAGTCTGCAATTCACTTTGTTTGTTCACCTTTTCAGCCTGCCGAATTAGCAGCCTGCTCAATACTGGGGTTGGAAGATTTTTCTATTGCTCTTCCGTTCACGATCATTCTGTAATTTCCCCCCTATGAATTAATAGGAAGCCCTGACTGCTGTGGTAGTTTGAACACAGGCGTTGTGGCTCCCGATTGCTTGTTTCTGAATTCTGACTCTTAGCTGACATACCTCAACCTCTTGGGTGCTTCAGGCTTCTTATCTATAAAATGGAAAATAATTAGTTCACCTCTTGTGGATGAAAAAAGATTCATGTGTATTGAATATCTTTCCTCCCTCCCTTCCTTCCTCCCTCCCTCCCTCTCTCCCTTCCTCCCTCCCTCTCTCCCTCCCTCCCTCCCTCCCTCCCTCCCTCCTTCCCTCCCTCCCTTTCCACAGGGTCTCTCTTTGCCTGGCCTGAAATTCCCTATCTGGATCTTCCTCAACTGCCTTTGCCTCTAATATGCCACAACTGAAGGCCTATACATACCTTCTTGTCTGCATTCTTATAGTATTCATAAGAATAGTACCTTCGAGCTGTGTCTTCTGGGACAAATGATTCCAATCTTAGAGGTCCAGATCCTCCACCAAAGGCTTCATCCTTGATTCAGGTTTCATTTGAGCCTGGCTGTCCGCATCTCACTAAGTAGACCAAGCTGGCTCCCTAGATCTGCCTACCTGGTGCCATTGTGCCTGGACCTCCTTGATTATGTAACTATAGCTTGAAAGTTTCTTGCAGAAAACCAAATCATTTAAGGGGGGAACAATGCTGTATGCAGATTTTTGTGGCAGATGTCAATCTGTGAGGGAAGAAGAGAAAGGAGCGGGGTGTGGGGTGAGGAAGTGAAGCAGCCCCTCTCAGTCTTTCCCTTCAAAGCTCAGAAAGAAGCCAGGGCTCTTGGGCGCTGTTTCCTTGCATCGTATTTGATGACACCGTGGTCACAGGATGGCTTTGACCTGGTTAAAAAAAGGTGTTAGGTTAGGTGCAAGTTTGCCAAATGTATAAACTCAGAAAGAAGGGTGTTAGGGATTGTCCAGTAAGAAACTCGTCTAATTATGACTTCCCGTTCCATGGCTTAGCTTGGAACTCCTTGTCAAGTTTATAAAGCAAGGGGAATTTTTTTCCCCTAAGGGTGACTATCCAAACGGGGATATATACACCTCAAGGTATGTACCCAGAAAAGACCAGAAGGTGTACAGGGTTTGCAGTTGGGAGTTGTCCCCCGTTGTTTGAGAGAGATTCACTATCATGTTGGATGGAGACAAATAGCTGTTTGCTATTCATTCAGAGTGCTGACCTCCAGCCGTTCTGATACCACCCTGATGACATCAAGCTGGCCCCCGGGAGCTGCAGGGATAGAGCCTTGTCAGTGGATGCTGATTTAAATCTCCTTCAAGTTTTATGGTTGGAGAAAACAAGAGCCCTACCCAGCACATTGAATCCACATTGATTCCAGATCCTTCCTAGCCATAACAATCACCTCAAATGTGGTAGCCACAGTCCAAACCCAAATAAATTTTCCCCCTGACAGGAGGCTTATCTGGCCAGAGGGCTGGCAGAGAGCTGGTTTTCGGCTTGATGTTGCTCTCAGAAGGCTAGATAACATGTTGACTCCTGGAACTATCTGGCACACAGCAGTGGGGGGTAGAAGGGGAGGGATTTGAGTGAGGCCCTCACCTGACCACTTGCATCTCTGGGAGGCAGAATTAATAAACAGAATTGTGTGGCCCATTAAAAGCCCTTTTGCAAACCAAAGCATCTATATAATCAAAGTTAAGCAGCAGTTTAGGTATGAATTCAATTTGGGCTGTTGTAAAGTTCAGAAGAAATGTAAAATTATAGCTAGCCACTGCCTGTTTTGTTTTTGATGTTGGATCTTATGAGTTTGGTTTTCAGAAGTAGAAGGCTGCAGAGAGCAAACATGCTGTCAGCTGACAGCCTGACCCCACTGCTTCTCATTCTCTTGGACAAAGGACTAGCGTGTTCTTCAACTTGTTTTTTTTTTTTTTACAACTTTTTTCTTTTAAAGAACACTGCTTTTCAGAGCAATATGCTTGCTCAGTTGTTGTGTACTGGACATGGACCACATGCTGAGATGTGGGTACTTTAGCCATTGATCCGTTATTTCTGGTAATAGAGTATATTATTGGTGGACATCACATCTTTAGAGTTTGTGAGTGCTTCAAACTCTGGAGCCCCGGGTATGTCCCTCACATAGCTGCTGGTACGCATGGCTACCACCAAGATAACTGTTGTGTGGGGAAATCTTTTGTTCCTCCAAACGCTTTAGATCACGTACCCTTTCTTAGTCTTTCACAGAGTACCAGAAACATCCCCGATGGCCGTCCATCTCCCATGGCTGTCAGTCCCCCGTGGCTGTCCATCCCTTGTGGCTGTTCATTTCCCATGTAAAGTAAGAAGGGCAAGATCATTCACTTCAGTGAGCTAGCACGTAGGGCACTTTTATGTTGAAGCAACTATGTTGAAGTGCCGTGAAGATTCTTCTGTTGAAGTCATGTGACTGAACGTTGCTTAGACATAGAATAATATTTACTGGCCTAGTTTAGGATATTTAGAAACGAAGAGGGTTTAGGCTAATTCATTTACTATACAAAGCTGGGAAAAGATTATTTGCACCAGAAAAAGATGAAAAATAGATTTAAACCAGCCGTTCTCAATTTTCCTATTGCTGTGACTCTTTAATATGTTCCTCATGTTGTGGGGACCCCCAACCATAAAGTTACTTCATTGCTATATCACACTTGTTAATTTTTATTGTTATTGAGTTGAATTCAGTTTAGCAAGGATTCTGTACATAGCTCTTGCTTGAAAAGACTCTGGGACCATTCATATCTTATTCTGGCTGTACAACCTCAAGCTGGGCTTTAGCTTTGAGGCAGGGATGTGTTATCTTACTCTGAGACTTACCTTTTCCTTGTTTAAAAATAAATCTGAAAACAACTTGCGAATCCCAAGGAATATAATCCTCAATGAGAAAGAGTCAGACCCAGGAGGAGAACACACTTGTGCGAAGGACATAGATACTATGTAATCCCAACACTAGGGCAGCTGAAGTAGGGGGATCATGAGTTGAGGCCAGCCTGATCTACATAGTGAATTCCAGGCTAGCCTGGGCTACACAGCAAGACACTGCTGCAAAATGAAACAAACAGTAACAAAGCAAAGCAGGTGTTGAGAAACCTATGAGGGATAGGTAACTCAATAGCAGTATTGCCAGTTCTCTTTCTTTTCTCCCCTTTGATCTCTTCCTGTTACTCATTTTCCTTGTCTTCCTCCTTTTTCCCCCTCTTTGCTTTTTCACTCTGTGGCTCAGGCTGGCCTGGAACTTACTATGTAGCCCAGGCCTTCTTTTCTCTAGCTAAAAATAATCCTCTTGCCTCAGTTTCCTGAGCTACCAACCCTGGGTAATAGTGAACTTATTTTTTTTAAGACACTCACTGAGTGGTGTATTCCTATGACTAAATAAGTAAGGTAGAACCCATGAGTTCCAGCCTGTCATCACGTAAAGGACACACGAGGATGCAGGGTAACACAAAGGGCAGAAAGATGGCGTGCCATTCCTGCATTGGACATTGATATATATATATATATATATTTTTTGCTGTGGCTCAGAAATCCAGGTTAATATTGACGTGATTGTGTAGATATGGTTTATGTATGTATCTGTATGTGTCTGTGTATTGTAGCAACCCAACAATCACATTTGTGTATTCAGTCAGCTTCAAGGTTGAAGACATCTGTACTAAGACAGACTTGTTAATACTCTCTAAATAATACAGCATGCAAGTATTTGGAGCTTATATGAGGAATGATAAGCTATTTAAAGATAAATGCGGTATACAGGAAGATGGGTACGGGTTGTGGACAAATGTGCACTATTTTATATGAGGGACTCAGGACTCTGGGTTTTGATACACACAGTGTGGCCATGGGGCCAGTTTCCATGGAATAATATATAATATATAATATATATAATATTATAATAATATAATAATAATATATAAGGTATAATAGTAATGCGTGCTTGGGGAGCAATCATGCCACCACTCTCAGCAACTTTTTGTTTGCTTGCTTGTTTTTGTTTTTTTGTTTTGTTTTGTTTTTCGAGACAGGGTTTCTCTGTAGCTTTGGTACTTGTCCTGGAACTAGCTCTTGTAGACCAGGCTGGCCTAAAACTCACAGAGATCGCCTGCCTCTGCCTCCCAAGTGGTGGGATTAAAGGTGCGTGCCACCATGGCCCAGTGAGCAATCATAGCTTTTTCAAGCTGTCTACTAGACATTGTTTCCTTAGGACAATCGACCCTGTGAGGTAGTTATTCATTCATATTGACAGAAACTGAGTAAGTTGATTAAGTAGCCACTGGCTATTTATTTATTTTCTCTGCCCTTGGCCAAGGTCTTCTAATTTCTAGGCTTGCTCTCTCTTCCCCTTCCATGAGAGAAATGACCCTTCACTTCCCAGAACAAGTATAGCAGTACATGAGTTTCCTAGGATGTATGTAATTTATATTATATAGGAGGAGGCTCCATTTTAAATCATTTTATATTTACCAATTCTCAGTCTTAAGCTTCACTTCTTTAGACATCTCTTGGCTCCCACATTGTCCTGTGGTGAAGCTTTGGTAATTCCCTCATTTGCATATTGGTGACTCCCTCATTTGCGTATCGTTTTACGTGTGTGTCTATATTTGATTGATGCCCCTTTCCCAGACTTGACTGTTTGAGGAGGTCAGGGACCGCTTAGATTCAGTCCCTGCACAGTGGAACCACTCAGGATGCCTTCACTGAAGCTTCGTTTTTCCTGTAACAGGTTATCCAACATGTGATCAGCTTACGTGTGCCAACGGAGCCTGCTATAACACGAGCCAGAGGTGTGATCAGAAGGTTGACTGTAGAGATTCCTCTGATGAAGCTAACTGCAGTAAGTCATGTGCCTTAGTGGTGTGGTGGTGTGGGAAGTTGAAGCCGGCCTACACTGACTGGAGGGACAGACACACACCGTTCTTCCCAAGCCTGGGTCCACTGGATCCATATCATCCACCATGGGAGTATTCACACAATTAATTTTGGTAGAAGCCACAAATTGGGCCCATTCGATTCCCCAAGGACTGGTTGTATCGTTGTGTCCCCCCCCCCCCCCCCGCCTAATAAGTTACTTCTGAAATAGAGGTAGAATCTTCCAAAAGAAATCAGGTGATGATGGTTAATGTGAAATGATCTTTCTTCCTCTTTTTAACCTCGTGTCTCAGCTGCACAGTGTTCACACAAGGAGTTTGAATGTGGCAGTGGGGAGTGCATCCTCCGCGCCTACGTCTGTGACCACGACAATGACTGTGAAGATAACAGCGACGAGCACAATTGCAGTACGGTGACTTCTTTATGTTGGGTCATGTGATAAGGGGTGCTTCCTCCTCCTCCATTCGCTAGCATTTTTCCCTCAAAGGAGTCGCTGATGGCAGAAGAGGCCAAAAGATAATGGAAGGGCCATTGCTCCAACTTTATTAGTATTGCTTGACCTGGGTTCCTTTATCCTCCACAGATCACAGCAGAGGCAAAGAGTTGCTGATAGCGTGCATTCTTTCCTGCATTCTTTGAGACAGAGTTGCAAGTCACAGTATGTCACACAACTCTGATCTTGAGAGTCGATCTTGAGAGGGAAGGGAAGGGAGTGTCCAGCTAACAATGCCTCTAACGCCAATCCTAAAATCTCTACTGCCTTGTAGTTAGAAGGCCAGGAAAGTTTCTAAGGTTGTAGATGACTATCACTGTCTCTGCATCTTTCCTCGTAACCTGACCAATATTTCCATGTCTTCAGTGTATTTCTTTCTTGGAATATTATAAAGTTAGAAGACATCATGGTAACTGTTTTACCAGCTCCCACAAATCACCAGCTTCCTGCGGTCGTTTCCCTACTGCTTTGATTGGCTGGTGACCCATCTCCCTGTTTTTCTGGGAGTTAGGCACGAGGCACTGTGGAGTGGGTGACTCCGGGTGTTTTGGTGTAGGTGACAGTTACAATGCTTATGGTAAAGTCCGTGATTACTGAGTGTTGGCATCTAGCCTCTTGATCACGGCATACCTCTGCTCTTTGGCCCAGAGTTCATACCCTCAAGTCAAAGTTTTTGCCTCTTTTTCTCCTTCCTTCATTCCTGTGTTCCTTCCTTCCTCCCTTCCTTCCTTTGTCTCCCTGCCTTCCTTCCTTTTTACCTTCTTTTCCTTGTTATGCTCCAAAGGCCCAAACTGATGAGTGTCTAGGAGCTGAATGCAGGCAGCGATTTTCCCCAGGGACTGCGCCTTTCCAGCGCTCTGCTGTTGCTCTCTTCCAGCCTATAACACCTGCGGAGGCCATCAGTTCACTTGCTCCAATGGCCAGTGCATCAATCAGAACTGGGTCTGTGATGGAGATGACGACTGCCAAGATTCTAGTGATGAAGACGAATGTGGTAAGGACCAGCCAGGATTCCCACCACCTGAGTGACCCCACTAAATCCCAGATGCAACACCAATTAATTAATCCCCTCCTTCCCATTTTTAAGGAAGAGCGGGCAGGACAGTTTCTCGCCCTTCTTTATGCCTTTCTTATTTCTATTTATGCATACAAGGGCTTCAGATTCCATTCTGGGAATTGAACTGAGGACCTCTGGAAGAGCAACCAGTGAGTGCTCTTAACCACTGAGCCATCGCTCCACTTTTCTTTTCCCTTCAAGACCACTTGTTTTCCTGATGCAAAAGTAATAAGACAGGGAAGGAGGGAGAACGTAATTTTTCTTAGGTTTTAGAGCCTTTATAAACACCTTAGGCCTGTAGTAACCTGTGAGCTTTGAATCACTGGAGGATGGGCCATATCAAGAACATCGGAAGGGAATTTAGGGAACATCCTGCACGCTGTCATTTGAGAAGGAAATTGCCCTAGGTATTCACTGAGCTGCCGCCACCAGCAGTTCTCCCCCAGGTCTCGGTTTCTGAATGTCCATTCCATACAACAGGTTCCTTTCAACGTTCCAGTTTCAGAAAGTAGAGTCAATCTTAATCTGAAGCATCTGTTGATTTTACGTTCTAGTGGTCCGGAAGGCGGCCTTCCCATTTTTGAGTTGGCATTTCCCTTGGATTATCCATGTTTGCTGCCTCTTTCAGAAAAAGTTACGTGGAACTTAAATGATTCCACAGGATCTCGGGAAGAGGCTGGTGGTAGACCCTCCACAGGGTTGCTTGGACTTTTGTTTCTCGCCCGGCCCATCTGGCGAGAAGAGCGGCACCATCTAGAGGGCGGTCTAGCACTCTTCTGTTCCCTTCCAGAAAGTAACCAGCGTCATCATTCGTGCTACCCGAGAGAATGGCCTTGCCCAGGGTCTGGACGGTGCATCTCGATGGATAAAGTTTGCGATGGAGTTCCCGACTGCCCCAGTGGAGACGATGAAAACAACACCACGAGCGGAAGGCAATGTGGTGAGTGTGGGGACCCTACGAGGGCTGCTTTCTCTGTCAGATTCTCAGAAGCAGACGGTGTCAGCTGGTATTTGCAGAACGAATTACCTCAATTTAGTTGCCTCAGGGACAAACGTTTATTCCCATAGGGGTTCTTGCCTCTACAGGCCCACACTTGGGTTGATGATGCTGGACAGAGTAGACCCCAGCATTCAAACATTTTAAAGTCTCTGCAAGTGTCGTGTTCGCTGATGTATCGACCATAGCGTGCTGTTTGGCTGAAGCTAGAACGGAATGAAAGTGCATGCCAACATGGAAAATCATGGAAAAACAATTATGACTCTAACATGGGAGATTCCTATTTTTGTGTGACCCATAGGACTCATAATTGTAATGCAAATGCCCTACCCACCGATCTATGCTCTCTATCCTGTTTCATACATGTGATATTTTGCCTTATATTAAGATATACTAAGAAAAAGAGAAGCTTCTGGTTCCTAGGTTGTGTATATTCAGTGTATACTCAGCTGTTTTCCATTGGTTCTTAGGACAGTTTTCCAGTGGGAAAACTGAACTGGCTAAGCAGTGCACAATCACACCCTTTTCATCTCCTTCCTCCAATTAGCCCATCATGTCTAAGAGCATCTCACGTCTTGAAGGCGAATACAGTTTGGACGCTAAATCAATTGGTGGTTTCACAGATGAGAGCACATGTAAAATTCCAATCCCAAGGATTCCCCCTCCACCTACGCTTGTCATATCTAAATGTTCCTCCATTTAATTTGTAAGCTTTATTATAAAAGCTCAAGACTAGACATTTATATATATATATTATAATTTGTATAATTATTGCTCAAAGTTTAGAAAATAGACAATAACAGAAAGAAAAAAAAACTTTTGAAACCCTGCTATTTGAAGCCAATCAAGTTAGAACTACCAAAGCTTATGACCTGATTTTTTTATGAATGTCACTAGTAGCTACTAGTTACCAACACAAATGAAGCTTTTGCTGCATAATATTGTGGTAAGGTGTCTGGTTTCCTTGCTCTAAGTATGGCATGAAAGTTATTAGGCAAACTTAGTTTTGTCCAGTCTATCCCCTTAGCCCGGTTCTTTCCTTCTCTGATTAGGCACGAGTCTCTGCTCGTTCTTAAACTGTGAGTACCAGTGCCACCAGACGCCATTCGGAGGAGAATGTTTTTGTCCCCCGAGTCACATCATCAACACCAATGACAGTCGTACCTGCACCGGTAAGTGTCAGCCAGGAGCTCCAAGAGTTCCCTCAGAATGTACCAGAGGGACCTGGGCAGATTCAGCCCTGAGGTGACAGCTGGAGAGCGGTGTGACTGGTGTGACATGTTCCAGTTCACCACCTGATTTGTTTTTAAGTTAGCATGAGTACTATGGAAGTTGTTGTTTGCAGACAAAGTGTATCCTTGATTCTCCTTCCACTGAACACTTATTGTATTCTGCCTCACCCTCTAAACCCCTTCCCCCATTCATGGTCTCCTTTTCATAACCATTCAAATCCATTCCTGTACAGGCATATGAACAGAAGCTAGGGCATACAGCCACGCTGGTTTTTAAACACCACCAACAAGCACAGGAAATCCTTTTAAGGGTCTAGTGGTTCATCAGTAGGGGGAATAGACTTTGCTTTAGAAAAATATTTCTTCGGAAAAAATTTTTATTCCAATTTATTAAAAAAATGTTAAATTTGGACAAACCAAGTGAAGTTCCATTCAGTTTTTACTATTAGCATTGGGCTAGAACATAACTTTGCAATTATTGAATATAGTTGATCTTAGTAACTAACTATCCATAGTCAGATGATCATTTGAATAAATTAGCAAATTCAACTTGGAAAAATTTTTTAATTTTAAGTCACTATGAAAGCAAAATCATCTTGCTGGTCACTAACTTGGAATTCTTAGTGAGTGTCAAATGCTATAGCATATATTCAGTAGAATAAGCCTAGGAAGTTATCCCTGTGATATCTGAATGTCATGGTTCTGTGACATCAATTATTTATTTATCCTCTTGCCTTGAGTTCTGAGGTTGTTGGATAGGCCAACTTCAGCTTTTTAAATATTAGGACTATATCCCAAGGTATGCCTATGGCCTATCTGTCCCCCTTGAGTAATTATATTTATCCTTAAGTATTAAAGGGGGTCTCCTGGTGTCATGTCTCACCTGTTATCCTAGCACTTGGGAAATTGATGCAGGAAGATCAGGAGTTAAATGTTCCTTGAGTCTGAGGCCAGCCTGAGCTACATGGAGAACCTGTGGTTCGTGCCAGTCACCCTAAGACTGAGAAAATTATGTGGTATTATAAACATCCGTCCAGGTTTTTAATAATTTCAAGACATTTTATGGAGTCTGAAACTGAGGTGTTGTCTTACGTTTATTCTCATGGCACTGGGATGTGGTCAAGGATTAAACTGCATGCAGGCCCACCCTCATTTAGCAGGTAGACTTCTCCATCAGCTCCCCCTGGCATTTTTCTGAGTAGCATTCCACTTCCTGGGGCGGGGCTCATTAGTGGGCCGAGACCGCCCCTTTCCTTTGGCAAGTGTCAGGCTGCCAGCGCGCTGCCAATCCCATTCCCAGGCTTTCCCTTCTCTAGGCATTTCCCTTTCTCTCAGTAGAAGAGGAATTCCAAGAGAAATACCAGAAGCCACATTCTCAGGGTGACGTCATCTCTCCATTGCTCCTTTCACAATTCCCAAAGCCAGTGGATGAGGTGGGGGTGTGGGGGGGGGAGGTAAGAGTGGTGGAGAATGGGGGTGGGTAGTGGGGCGTGAGAGGGTGGGCTGGGGGTTGGGTGTCAGCTGTCTTGCTGTGGAAACTTGAGAAGCCAAGAGTGACTTGGGGGGGGGGGGGGGAGAGGGTGGGCTGGGGGTTGGGTGTCAGCTGTCTTGCTGTGGAAACTTGAGAAGCCAAGAGTGACTTGCTTTTACAGTGTGCCCTGTCCTCTGCTGCCCACAACCTATCCTTGGGCTTTTCCCCCCTCCCCCTTTCCACGTAGCATATATCTTTCCAATATGTAACTCTGAACTGAGGCTTTTATTCAGTTGTAAGCATAGCCCGCTAATGACGTGGTGTAGAAAAAGTCCTCATTGTGCCGGCAGTTGGGTTTAGGGTTTACCAAACACATTCAGTCTGAGACACAATAGAAGCAGCATGGTTGAACAGCGAGGGGACTCGTTTTAAATTCCAGCGGACATCCTTCAGTCCCCTTTTGGGACGTACTTACAGACAACCTCATTTAGAGATAAGCTCAAAAGTCCACACTTGAGGGCCTTTGTGACTGGAAGGCCCCCTGCCACCTGCAGAGGTCTTTTCTGTGACCTCTTCCCTGTCAAGGATTCAAGAATGCCTGATTTACCCCTGAGTTCTAAGACTGGCTAAACGCTTTCATATTCGTTTCAAAGATGACTGTTTTTCTCTTTGTGAACTCCAGTCTAAAAACAGGACATTATGAAACCAGATATACAGTTGTTTAAGCCGAGTTGAGATTTCAGGGGAATTGTTTTAGTTTGTTCTCACAAGCAAACCTGCGTGGTTTTTGCTCTCCGCATGGCTGCCCTCATTACAGAGACTTCAGGTGTTGGGTGCCTTCTGTCTCTCCACGGAATGCCTCAGTGGTAATCAAGAATAAAAAGGAGTAATCTTGACATGAAATCTGGTGTCTTTCCACCAATCACTGGCCTCTGGTAGTCTCGACCTGGCAGCGGAGTTTCTGTGGCACGCCGGAGCAGTTTACGGGCTCATTGTTTCTGACTGACGGGACCTGCTGTTTGTTGACAGAATGACATTGTGCCGCAGGGTCAGGGCACGGAGGTCATTCAGCAGGCAGGGTTTCACACAGCCAGACAGAAGTATCTTAGGCGTCGTAAGCCAAAAAGGTTTTTGAATTTTGTCAAAGCAGGGCTTGTTTGTAGGAGTAGGGGGCAAAGACTACGAAATGAAGAGAAACAGATAAATGTGCAGGGGTCTGGGCATAGACTGTGCTTCAGGCCTTGTCTGCATCATTCCTAGGTTCATGAAAGTTCCCCATTCTACTCTCATTTTCTTATCTCATTCAGCTGCTGATAGACATTTAATTAGCCTTCATTCCCCACAGTAGGGATCTAAAAACAGTACAATCTTTTTGGTTGCCATGGTCTTACCATGTATGTAGTCCTTTCTTGACTGTTATTGGAGCAGTTATCGGAAATGGTCACACATATCCAAATGTGAAGTGCATTCAAAGCAAGGGTGACGGACGGAAAGGGCATTTGCGCCTCAGGTGCCCAGCTCTAGTCTCCTTCTGTTTGGCATCCACACCCCTGCTGCTCTCTGACTCCAGGCCCTTAGTTTGATAATCAAAATTAGACGGTGTGCCTGTGAAATGGCTCGGTGGGTAAAGGTGATTGATTGTCTCTAAGACAGACTACCTGAGTTCAATCCCAATACTGGTCTTTCACGCACTCACTGTGGAATGCACATGCGCACACACATACACTCACCTACACACACACACACACAAGCACACACTCACACAAGCACACAAACATGCACACACCACACACACACACACGAAATTGGTAGCTGGGTATAGTGATACCCTTTAATGCCAGCAGAGCGACTTTGTCACAACAAAGCAAAACCAAAACAAAATAAATAATGAATTATCAGTATGCCCCCCTAGTGTTAGGGGGCAGTTCATTGTTAGGGGAGGGGTCACGGATAGGAAGGGTATTTAAATGTACCGGCCTACCAATGATAGGACAATTTGTGCATCTCTCAAACCTTACAATTTGAAGGAACTTTCTTACAATATTGTTATATATGTCTTTCATATTAAAATTCTTTGTCAATAGAACTGAGATTGCTTTGTGTGTGACTTTGCATCCCTTTTATGTAAGGAACATTCAACAAATACCTTTGCATGAATGATTAAGGAATAAATGGAAGATAATTTTAGTGTTGCTTATGACATTTGAATGAGCAAAAATCCCCAGGAACACAGACCATCTTCATGCGGGGCCTCTCACACATTTGTATTCCTGTATCTTCACTTATTTTTGTAAATTATATGTAGCTAGTGAAGACTTTGTGTAGCAGACAAGACTGAGAAACTGGGGGACAAAAATTTATTATTGAAAAAGTATAGGTTTTCAAGGGGAAGCATTTCGGCAAAATGCATGAATCCTGAAAGCCAATATTAATTAGTATTAATAATGAGATACAGTGATGTGTGTGGGCACAGCCTTCTATAACGTTTTTGGATTTTTCTCTTGTGAAAATGCATGTCTTAGGTTTCTCCTTCCTATTTTTTTTTGTATACTTCTCCGGACAAGGATATAACATTCATTATATGCTGATGAACGTGATTATGAATGCTTTTCTTCCCACGTGACAGATTTTGACGACTGCCAGATATGGGGAACTTGTGACCAGAAGTGTGAAAATCGGCAAGGCCGTCACCAGTGTCTCTGCGAAGAAGGGTACGTCTTGGAGCGTGGGCAGCACTGCAAAGCCAATAACTCCTGTGAGTACTCGATTCTTCAGTCATCTCCTGGTACTCCCTTTCCTTAGCTGATGGCAGAAGACATAACAGAATCTCTGTCCTCCCAGAGTGGAGGTGGCCTTGCAGCCTGGAAGAAAAGCTAAGCCTTAATTGTATATTAGCACTAAGGTTCAATTTGTGCATTAATAGTGGGTGTTTCTAATAGTCTTCTTTTTCTCCCCTTTTTCAGTACTAAGTATTGAATCTAATTCCATTCCATGCCGTCTTTTTTTTGGGGGTGGGGGGTGTTAGTTTTTTTTTTTTTTTTTTTTTTAAGAAAAGCTCTATCCCTGTAGCCTTGGCTATCCTGGAACTGGAACTGTAGACCAGCCTGGCCATGAACTATCTGTCTGCTTCGACCCCAAGTGCACCACTCCAGCCCAGCTAAGTTTCAGCCATTTTAATGGCTTCTTTATTGACTCAGGCCATTGTATTGCCCAATTAATTTGACTGTAGAATAACAGTTACGGCTGCATTTGACTGACACAGATATTTAATCTTTAACTTACCTATCACAAATGTGTTAAAATATCTGTAGAAATAATAGAAAATTTCAACATGGACATGCTAATTTTTTTGTGAATGTTGAATTTTACCTATTTTGCCTAAGCCAACCTGAGATGATGTCTCCAGACAGCAAAAATTCATGCTAAAAAAAGCATATTCATGTTTAAAACATATACAAATATATTCTTCCATCCTTAATTCTTTCTTCCAAGTATATTTCCCACAAATAATTTCTTTGCTTCATTTCAATTTTAGAAAATTTTTTAAAAATGCAAAAATGTACAATTATAGATATTTAATCCCATTTTGTAATGTCACTTATGCTCATCTTAACTCTTTATTTTATTATCATTGTTTATTTATTATTTTTACTTAAAAGCCAGAGCCTCACAGTGTAGCTCATGCTGGCCTAGGCCTCACTGTGTAGGGCATGCTGGCTTCTAGCTCTGGACAGTCCTGCCTCAGCAGCAATGGCAGGCAAGAACCACCACTCCATGCATCTGTTCCTTTTTATTATGGATAGTATGCCAGCTTTGAATACACATTTTTCTACGTGTATGGGTGCACGTCTGGTACCCGAGGAACCCAGAAGAGGGAGTCAGAAAACCAGGAAGTGGAGTTACAGAAGGTTCTGAGCTGCCATGCAGGTGCTGGAAATCAAACCCAGGTCCTCTGGAAGAGCAGTCTTGCTTCTACCCACTGAGCTATCCCTCCAGCCTTGCACATAACTTTGAAATCCAGCCAACCATATTACTCCAGTATGACTCAAGTGGTTTCTTAGTGTTATTTTGGATACTCGGGAGTGTGTAGTATAGATTTGGGTTCACCAGAGCCATACATTCCTGAGGATAAGGTGTCCTAATATTTATCAGGGCACTTTCTGTATTATTAACCGCATTGGACCAGTGATGAGGATACTGTTCTAACTCACTTTGTTAAGCATCTTTGTGGCCCAGTTCACCTCCTGCTGACATCAGTTGTCCTTCACTGGTTCTCCTTGCAGTCAGCCCAGCCTCCATTATCTTCTCCAATGGTCGGGATTTGCTAATTGGAGATCTTCATGGAAGAAACTTCCGGATTCTGGTAGAGTCTAAAAACCGTGGACAGGCTACGGGCGTGGATTTTCACTATCAGAAGCAAAGAGTCTTTTGGACAGACCCCAGGCAGGATAAGGTAAATAGAAAAGTCAAGGGCATAGCTTGCGAGCCGCATGCAACCTAAAGCACAAAGTGTTGATAGCTTTTCATTTGGGGGGAGTGGGGGGGAAGCTCTTTTGTTTTCTGACAAAAAAGGCCCTTGAGGTATTTTATGTTAATCAGCACCCTTTCCATGCTATTCTATTACATGTAACCCGTAAGACAAAGACAGCTATTATTTGGATCAGCCTTGAGCAACTTTTAATTTTATTCATAAAGGAGTCCAAAAGCATAATTAAAAGAAATCATAGACCTTCCAATACTAGATAGATATTTAGTAGTCATTTTTGAAACTCGATCATAGTGCTCTTGCTTACTTGCATGATAAAAACCAGATTTTTTTTTAACCTTCAGATTGTATTTAACTGTACAATTGAGGGTTGGACAAAAAAATACTGGAACTCTTTATGTGATGGTCAATTCTTCATTACATTGCTTTACTTAAAATATAGGATTGATGTTTTGAATCTGTATTATATTCAATATACTATTTTAGAAACTCCTAAAGAGTTTTGTTTATTCTTGTTATATTTCTTTTAATAGGAAACCAGTTATGCCTAAGTTTTTAATTAAGGGATAACACAATGTTGAATTTTAATTATTAGCAATTCTGATTTGAAAAACTGAAAGCAGGCCACCATCTCCACAAAACAACAACGTCAACAAAAACAAATCCTTACAACAAGGATGAAAAAATGCAGGCTTAAACCAAAACAAAATGAATTCTACAGAATTCAACCATGTATTTACTTTATATGTACTCTGAACAAAATCCATTTTATCCCGATAACCCACAATGTAAAATATAATTGCTAGCTGTTTGTAAGATTGAGGTAACCGAGTCATACAATATATTATATACTTTCTAAATATATTGACTGTGGTCTTTTCTTTCAGGTTTTTTCCACTGACATAAATGGCTTAGATACCCAAGAAATTCTCAATGTTTCTGTTGACACTCCAGAGAATCTAGCTGTGGACTGGATTAACAATAAACTTTATCTGGTAGAGACAAAAGTCAACCGCATTGATGTGGTCAACTTAGATGGAAGTCAGCGTATCACTCTCATAACTGAAAACTTGGGGCGTCCTAGAGGAATTGCCTTAGATCCAACTGTGGGGTAAGTGATGGCAAAATATACCTATTCCTTGGCCTAAACATCTAACACCCATTTGATTGGTTGGAGGTCAATTCTGAGTTCTTTTAGGTTCGGTTCTCTAGAAGGCACAGAGGCTTCAGCAGAGTTGTAAGTCCATATGAGGATATGTAATATAAAGATAAGTCCATAGAAGGCTATGTAATTAAAGTCCATATGAGGATATATATATATATATATATATATATATATATATATATATAAATTCCAAGCACACCTTCTGGTGTCCTTTAGATACTCGATGTGGTGTGAACTGTCTTCTTGTTTAATCATATTTGCCTAGCTGTGGGTTCTGGTTCAGTTTGATTTTTACAATACAATGTGAGTATGCTCACCCATACCATATTAAGGGGATGGATGCCTCAAGTGTGGACCCACGGACAGGGTTTTAAAGGGGGAAAGCTGTTGTCAGTATTCTGGTTTGCCCTGGATCTCTGGGCATAGCTCTCACGTTGATCAGCAGTGTGAACCCACACCACACACCAATCCTGCCTCCTTCCCTTTAGGTTTTTCTTTAGGCTCTAGACCCCCATAGGTGAGGCGAACTTACTCAACAGACTTTTTTCATCTTCTGCTCCTCTCTCGTAGCTATTTATTTTTCTCAGATTGGGCAAGCCTTTCTGGGCAACCCAAGTTGGAAAGAGCCTTCATGGACGGCAGCAACCGGAAGGATCTGGTAAAAACAAAAGTGGGGTGGCCTGCTGGGATCACACTGGATCTGGTGTCCAAGAGGATTTACTGGGTGGACTCTCGGTATGACTACATTGAAACTGTAACCTACGATGGCATTCAAAGGTGAGCCTTTTTAAAAAAATAGCTTTATTACTTTGGGGGAAACAGCATAAATCTGAAGAAACTGAATTAAAAGAAGAGCACTTTTTTGTATGTTGACTTATGCCTGCAGTGACCTGCTTTTTTAAAAAAATTACATTTGTTATTACAATTATTATCATTATTGTACTGTTTTTCAGGGCCAGATAACATTTTTTTTTCAGATAATGGGGTTTTTCCCTTCAGAATCACCCTCTACCTCACTTCTTTTTTTTAAAAAAAAATTTAATTATTTATTTAACTTTATGTGCATTGGTGTGAAGGTGTCCGATCTTGTGGAACTGCATTTTCAGACAGTCGTGAGCTGCCATGTGGGTGCTGGGAATTGAACCCGGGTCCCCTGGAAGAGCAGCCAGTGCTCTTACCTGCTGAGCCATCTCTCCAGCCCCTCTACCTCGCTTCTTTCCTGTACTTAATCAAATGTCAGCTGTCCTCCTGCCACAGTTATGACCTGTGGCCAGTTTCACCCAGCAGCTGGGAGTGGTAGCCCTGGGGGTTTGCCAGGCGTCCACCTCTGCCTTCCACCGTCTAGTCTTCAAGTTGCTGAGGAATGGGCCCCAGTGCAGCGGGGAGTTACTGCTGAGGGAACAAGCTGGAGGATAACCCCCACCTCCTTTTTCCTTGTCACCCTCTTCCTCCTCCTTTCCTTTGCCTTGGTGGTACTGGACCCCTAACATGGTAGAAAGCATTCCTTCCTCGGAACTAGCCCCAGCCTGTATGGGGGATTTCAAAAGCACCCTAAAACATGTCTTTTTCAACGTGTTCTAAATCATAACAATCGGCACCCAGCTGAACAAATTACTCCGTCACGAAAATAAAAGCAGGCAACAATGGTGTGATACGCACGTATCTCTTTTGTAACAGGAAGACAGTAGCTCGTGGCGGCTCCGTCGTCCCTCATCCCTTTGGAATAAGCTTGTTTGAGGGACACGTGTTCTTTACTGATTGGACAAAGCTGGCCGTGATGAAAGCAAACAAGTTCACAGAGACCAGCCCTCAAGTGTACTACCAGTCTTCCCTGAGGCCCTACGGGGTGGCTGTTTACCACGCCCTCAGGCAGCCCAATGGTAAGTCTCTGTCCCAGGTGGAAGCTAATGACGAGACCCTTCACAAGATCTGGGTGCTGCTAACTAAACCTTCTAAAGGTCATGCATACTTCAAGAAATCAATAACATCAATTTTATAGACTTACAATCACAGATGAAGGATAGTCCTTGAACTGATGTTTTGGATCCTGTAGTGTAGTCCAGAGCCTGCACAGGTGTTTGATAGCAACAAATGAACTATGCCAACCAGCTCTCTGTGCTCATGTGACTTCATGTCAGCTTTATTTTTGCATTAGGGCTATCATGGACCAGATATGTTTACTTGTCTGGTCAATAATTCTTATGTTTCAAAGCCCAGTGTGGTTGCAAATGCCTTCAATCCCAGCAGAGGTAGGTATCATAGAGCCATAGTAACAAAAGGAAGGGTACATGCAAGAGGGAATCTTTGGATTCAGATACTGTTATTTTAGAGCAGGGTTTGTGCTGTCTGGGGTTTTAAATTGAGCTTTGGTGCCTACCTGCGCTGTATGTGAGGCCGATGAGATGCTGGGAATCTCTAGGTTCAAAGCTTCCATAATCTGTTCAGCCTTCCATATTATTTTTGTTATTTGCTCTGAATGACGTCTGACTATTTCCTCAAATCAACACAACTGAGAGGGAAAGTTTTATAAGGTTCAGAAAAGACTCACCACTGTCTACAATTCAAGGTCTAGGGGATCTGAAACCCTGTTCTGGTGCTTGGGCACTGCACACACATGATGCACAGACATGGTGCACAAACATAAATGCAGGCAAACACTCATACACATAAAATAAAAAAAAGCAGACAAAGTAGCGTACTGTTGGCATCTCTGCATAGGCTACAATGAGCTATCAAAAGGCAAAACCTAGTTTGTGTGACACGCAGGATTTGAAACCTGATCTGTGCTTTAGCCAAGCACTCAATTTTAACTTTTCAGGCCCCAGCTGGGATGAATATTTCTTTCAGAGTTATGATTGATATACTGACTTACTTGCAAAATATGTACTCGCTAAGTAATAGATGTTCTGAAACTGGAGACGTAGCAGTTATATACTGGAGGCTACCACACGGACATAATTATCTCACAGTTTAGACGCTGCAGGAGTCACAGTTCAGCCACTAGGAGTGGAGGGTTAGGGAGACCAGACTGGAGACATGACTCTGAAATTATAGCCACCGTGGGGTCCCCAAATGGTTGTTTGTGTCTTGTGTCACTTCGAGTGTCGTAATATGTGTGCTTCCCCCAGCCAGCAATCCGTGTGGAAGCAACAACGGGGGCTGTGAGCAGGTCTGTGTTCTGAGTCACAGGACAGACAACGGCGGCCTGGGCTTCCGCTGCAAGTGTGAATTCGGCTTTGAACTGCACGCTGATGAGCGCCACTGTGTTGGTAAGAAATCTGCCTGGCCTGTAGGCATCCCATGGGTTCTGTGTGCATGCTTCTGCCCAGACAGCCCCACTGTGCGCTGGGCCAACTCACCAAGAACCGCAATGGCTCAGTGTAGAGAACCATTCAAATTGAAGATTGAGATTTCCCTTTGGTTCGTCGTTCATGGCTCTCTCGATCTTTTCCTCTGAAACTTCTGTCCCTCTTTATTATCATGAGTCATCAGCTATGACCTTTAGATTCTATAGAACAAGATTTGAGTTATTTTTAGGTGGTTTCCCCATGTAGTTCAGGCTGGACCGGGGCTCATGGTCTTTCTGCCCCTTTACCCCAAGTGCTAGCATTCCTGGTGTATACCCCCATTTTGGGTTCTCCCACGTTTTCCTCCTAGTGCTGGCTTTGGAACCCCAGGGTCCTGTGCTCTGCCAATCACATTGCCACATAGCCATTTTGGAATAATTTTTGGATCACCTGGCCTTGTGGCTTCATTCAAAAATAGTTGTTTTCTTTTATTCCTTTCTTCCTCCTGGTTCTCTTGGAGGCTGCTGCTTTTCTCTTGGGCTGCCTGAACTCTCCTAAGGAGAAATAAAAAATATATAAATATATATTTATAAAAATATAAGTATAAAAATAAATGAGATTATGATGAGGGGACTGGGGTGATGGCTCAGTAGGCGAGAGAGGATCTGAGTTTGGTTCCTGCAGTAGCCACGTGAGAACTCCGGTTGCCTTGAGCACTGTAATCCCAGTACTGGGAGAGTGAGAGAGGGGCAGCAGGGACAGGGTGGGTCTTTAGGGTGTGCCTGCTGCCAGCCTACCCAAAAATGGTGACCTCACAGCGAGAGACACAGTCTCTGGGAAGAGGGGTTAGAGCACCCTCCTCTGGCCTTTGATCTCTCAGGAGTGCGCCCACCCGACTTCTAACACAGAAAGGGTAACAGGAGTGAGGACATACACATTTGTGCATACGTGTGCAGTAATGAAACGTGAAGACTACAATACTTGACCATTATATTTGCTCATCTCTTAAAGATGGACACTATAATCTCACACTGGCTCAGAATTGAGGGGCATTTAGGGGTAGACTCACAGATCACAATCCTGCACGAATGGGGAACAGAACCGAATCCAACAGCTGGTAGAGGGAATGCGCAAGCTCAATGGCTGCATTTATAGTATGAGAGACCACGCCCAGTGGGCTGGTATCTTAAAGGCTATTGGCTGAAGGAGTTACCACAGCAATCTGTTTTCTTCTGGACTATGGTTCCCCGTTATATGATGAGCAGAAAAGCGCTGTCTCTGGCGCAGGGCCCCGCTGCATTGTGACTGACGCCGCTGTTTTCTTTCTCTTCCTACAGCTGTTAGGAACTTCCTGCTCTTCTCATCGCAATCGGCTGTGCGAGGGATCCCGTTTACCCTCTCCACCCAGGAAGACGTCATGGTTCCCATCACTGGGAGTCCTTCCTTCTTTGTTGGAATTGATTTTGATGCCCAGTACAACACCATCTTTTTCTCAGATTTAGCAAAGGATATCATTTATAAACAAAAAATCGATGGCACAGGTGAGGAGGGTGTGTGTGTGTGTGTGTTGACATATTTGATTTGTCTTCCCCTAACGGAACCATTCATTCTGTTTGCTGTGTAGTCCATGCTGACTTGGAACTTGTAGGAATCCCCCTGCTTCAGCCTCCTGAGTTCTGGGTTGATATGTATGAACAACCCTGACATCTCTATTTTTAAAACAAATTATAAATGAGATTATTATATTTATTTGCAAGTTTACTATGAAACCCCAGCTGGCCTTGATCCATGCTGTCTAACCTAGGCTGACCCAGAACTCACAGCCATCCTCCTGCCTCAACTTCACAAGTGCTGGAATTATGGGCTCATACTACCACCCAAACTTAGACTGAGACACCCGGTGGTCTTTTGACTTCTCCATCCTTCAGTCACAAACACACGAGCCCCCTAGCTAAACTGCAACAGAAAGCAGAATTCACTCCTCCTCTCTGCTTCCATTGGGAATCTCTAGTTTGCCATGCACCATCAAGCAGTGATAATGGATGCTATAAAATAATCCCACTCTAGCTCAGAAATGGGTATAATAAAGGGCTATTTATTTGGGGGTAGACTCACAGATCACAGTCCTCTGAATGAATGGGGAACAGGAGCTAAGTCCAGAAGCTGGAAGAGAGAGTATGTGCATGCTTTATGTTGGCATTTATAGTATCAAGTGGGCTGGTATCTTAAAGGCTACTGGCTGAAAAAATTCCCACACCACCTCTGCCTTTCATTTAAATAAGAGTTCTAAGCCTAATACAAAACTATATAGAGAAACCATAAAAATTAGAATTACAACACACATGATTGTAATCACCACTGGATATAGTGCCCATGAGGATGAACAAATCCATGCCAAGTACCTGGCTTCCAGTGAGTACTCAAGTAACATGCTTTTGCATTGTTACCACAGAAGACCTAGTATTCTGATCTATGGGTAAAGAACCAGGGCCTTTCCTTTTTATTATCTGAAAAACAGAGAAATGTGATGCTTATTCTCAATGAGTTGGAAAGAAGACAGTCACAAGGTTTCCATAAGGAAAGAAATACAGGGAAAGAGGGATCTTTTTCTCACGTAACCGGATCTTCTGATTCCTTGGCTCTCATGGCCACCCGTGGCTGTGCAAGCCTGCCGAGAGTCTCGGGAGGGTTGGGCGGCAGTGTCTGTGGGCTACCCCCCGACTGTACCTGGCAGTATCAGTCCAGAGCTGTCTCTGAGTGGTAATAGGTGAGTTCAGGTATCTCTTTCTCACAAGTTCTGGAAGGTTGAACGAGGGAGTAAATCCAGACCCAGGTCTGTTTATCACCACCCTATCTCCTCGCTGAGATCCAGACTGTGGGCAAGGGGTAGATTCGAGGTTTATCTCATTGTTGCTCAGCAATTCGCAGATTTTTTTTTTCCTTTAAAGAATTCCACACGTGTTTTAAAAATATGCCCTTTCATCTGACATCGCAATGTGCAGCGGGTTGGGGAAGTTTGTCTTAATTAACACGACTCTATTTCTACTCCCAGGAAAAGAAGTGCTCACAGCAAACAGGTTAGGAAATGTTGAGTGTTTGACCTTTGACTGGATTTCAAGGAATCTCTACTGGACAGACGGAGGGCTAAAGAGTGTCAGCGTCATGAGGCTGGCTGATAAGTCCCGGCGACAGATAATCAGCGACTTAAACACCCCGAGGTCCATTGTGGTGCATCCTACTGCTGGGTACGTGAGAGCACGGAATGGCTATATATGCCTTCACAGTGTGCTGCCCCGGGGATCAGACCGCATACCTCACCTTCAGTTTCATCCCTTGGGCATTCGTTTAAGTGATCACCTTATCTCCTTCAAAAATGTGAAGGCAGGGAAATATGTGGCGAGATTATCACGAAAGGATCCAATTCTTGCCCTGCTTTAATGTATTGATATGAAGCTTTGCAGGGCAGGGGCTGATCATCTTATAGTGTTTAGTATAAGGACTTTCATATCCCTGTGTGTGCTCCTGTTAGCCCTGAGTCAGACAGGAGGCAACAGAACAGTGTTCTTTTCTTACTTACGTGTTCAGGACTTTATCCAGAGCAAGCCTGAGCAGTTGCATTTGAATAGAGTGATAAGAAAAATAGCTCGTGGGTCAGCTGGGGTCCCTCACTTGGGGTACCATTTGGCCAAAAAGCTAGGCTATGGAGGAGGCACGCACAATCGACTTCTGAGATGTTGAATCTGTGGCTCCGTGAGGTGTAGTGGCCCCAGAAGGGCTCACACTATCAAGCTATTGTCAAACGCTAGACCTGCCTTTCCGTTTTTTGCCTAACAAAGTTTGTGTTTTGGCTTTATGCTTTTAGTTTTTCTTTATAAACCCCACCCACCCACAGATGGATATATCTAATGTATGTATCTAATGTATATATAGCCTATACTGGAAATGGTTGGTTTTGAGTCCTAGGAGTTATATTAAAGAGATGGGTATAGTGGTGTACACCTTTAATTTAATCCCAGAATTTAGGATGTACAGGCAGGTAGCTCTCTGAGTTCGAGGCCAGTCCGAACTACAAAGAGAGTTCCAAGACAGCAGGTCTACACAGATAAACCTTGCCTAGAAAAAAAATTAAAGAAAAAGATGTTATTTTGAGTTTGTTCATTAGTGTTTATATTGTATGTATCTGTGCAGGTGAGAAGCTTGTTAATGGTCTAGAGGCCTAAAGAGGGATTTGAACTCTAGATCTCACGAGCCAGGGCTCTTAATCCCTATACCATTTCTCTAACTTTGAATTAATAATTTTTTGGTAACTATAAATTCTCTATAGAAGAATTAACATTGAATGATTAGGTGGTTTCTGTTTAATTCCAGAGTAAAAGAAAATAAAATCTGCTTTCTTATTCATGGTGTTTACTCTGTATCCCATTTAACGACCATTTTAATATCATTTATCATTGTGACTGTGACTACATATTTACAACTTTAAGTACGCCAAATCTGAGAGCAAGTATGGAGAGTAAAATCAATTGTAACTCTAAGTCATCAGTTTGCTCCAATGGTGGCCTCCTGCATTTGTTCACACTTTCTAGGTTTATATTCATCAGTTCTTGGCAACGTCCTGCTAAAATCATGAGAGCGTGGAGTGATGGGTCTCGCCTAATGTCTATAGTCAACACTACTCTGGGGTTGCCCAATGGTTTGGCCATCGATTGGAGGTGAGTAAGAACAGATTCTATCTGAATTTTCATCACCGAAGAGCACGGAGGGCAACAAGCATGACAGTTCCAGTATGCGGGACACAGGGTGGCACACTAGGACATAAGCACTGAATGCCCGAGACTAATCAGTGATGGATGCTAAATGATGCAGACTCCAAACGCAATTGGTTAGCTGCTGGTGGGATAAATATTCTGAAATTTCTACAAACAGCAGCAAAACAGGTTTAAGATGGATGAAGCTCCAAACTGTATTAGAGCTGATGAAATGTAGCTAGCTTGTGTTTAACTTCTTGTAGAAGCACCTTAAGGCTAGGAGTCAATCAACAAGGGAATTAGTGAATACTGTTAATCAACTAGTACCTATTTGCTGACACATGCTTTGGGGGTTCTCAAGGAATAAGGACAGATTTCAAGTTTACTGTGTTTGTGGGAAGCAGACAACTTAATTTTTTAGGAGACATATTTGAAAGTTCACCGCCTCAGTGTTCCTCAGTATTCAGGACACTCTGCTCGTGTCTCGGTATTAGATAACATTTTCCTTCTTTTAGTGCTTCGAGATTGTATTGGGTAGATGCCTTTTTTGATAAAATCGAGCACAGCACCTTCGATGGTTTAGACAGAAAAAGACTGGACTCTGTAGCTCAGATGACATATCCATTCGGACTCACCGTTTTTAAAGGTATGTTTTGAAGCAATAAAAGGTACACTATGCTTTTACTTGGAATTTAGAATTAGGCTACTAAATGTAGAAAAAAAGTTTGGTTTGTTGGAAAGCCCTGTGTGTGAGCCACTTGTGTCCTTGTGGAGACACTCTTGCTCAAATACTTAGCATCTGACTAGGGCCAGTCATACTGAGTGTTCTGTCCTGCGGTCTATCTGTGTGTGACATTTTAAAAATATTTTAAAAATGCTCTGAAATTTTTGAGATGACTCTGACTTTCAAGTATCGTCAGACACATGGTATTTGCTAGAACATAGGAACGTTTCAACACATTAGTTACGGCCTTTCTATATAGCCTAGACCTACTCCAAAAAACCCTTGATCTCAGTCTCAGAAATACACGAATGTCACCATGCCAAGTGTCAACAGGAATTTGGTACAGAAAATTCTTTTATTTCGCAACACGATGCAAATCATTAATCCTTGAGTGAAAGACTAGCTGTGCACTGCACAGAACTTATCTTTTTAAATACAACGAGATACTTGGCTGAATGGCGGGACTGAAGTTTACAATAAAGGGAGATAAGATTTGGCGGCGTCAATGACCCACTAGTGTGGATCTCAGATAAAGAGGCTAGATTTAATAGGGCTGACACTGTAAGCATGTTATGGTCTTGCATTACGTGGACTGCAACGCTACAATCCTAAACCATTAGGGTCGTGTAGGCATTTGCACAGCTGTTGATATTTTACTCAAACACGCGTCTGTTTGGGGGATGAGATTTGTACTTTATCCTCATGCAGACCCGGGCTACAGGAGATGGTGTACTCTTCTTTCCACAGTTAAAGATATACACTCACTCTTAAGATTCTTTATGTTCATTTTTATCCATGGGGGTTCAATCCTAATTACTACCAATGCCATTATGTACCTACCTCAGTTTGAGCAATGACATCAAGAAGAAATGGCTACAGATGGGTTCTTGGACCGTTGCGTTCTTATACGAATGTCGCTGTTTCCTCAAACTGTGCCCGCACTAATCATTCTGTTTTTCTCCTTCAGATAATTTGTATTTAACAGACTGGAGACTGGGCGCTATTATCCGAGTCAGGAAATCGGATGGTGGCGATATGGCAATTATTCGAAGTGGCATCAGCAGCTTGATGCAAGTGAAAGCCTACGATGCGGACCTGCAGACTGGTGAGGGCACTGCCAAGTTTCTCCACTAGGGGCACAGTTGTCTGACTCGACGCTCCTTTAACTATTTTGTCAACATAGTGCTGTATTCCCATAGCTTGGTTTCTTGGAAATGCACATCCCAATATTTGATGAAATGCTGTCTTTGGCAGGCCGATTTCCAGCGTTGTACGGTGGGGTCTGGAATGGCTTTGCCTGGACAAATCTAGTTGCTTTGCATTTTCAGGGTCTAACTACTGCAGCCAGCCCACCCATCCCAATGGGGACTGCAGCCACTTCTGCTACCCAGCACCCAACTTCCAGAGGGTGTGTGGCTGCCCCTATGGGATGAAGCTTCAGAGCGATCAAAGGACATGTGAAGGCGACCCCATCGGTGAGCCACCCACAGAGCAGTGTGGCTTCTTCTCTTTTGCCTGCGACAAAGGCAAGTGTGTGCCCGATTTCTTCCGCTGTGACGGCGTGGATGACTGTCATGATGGCAGCGATGAACATCAGTGTGCTGCCTTTAGTAAGTACCGGCGTGCTGGAATAGAGCACAGGCGTGGTCGTAAAAGCAGTAATAAAACATGGACTGTGTGCATGGGAAAATGACACTGTGGCATTTTAGAATAGGCATGATTTATAGGTAAAGTTACAAGTGGATTTGATTATTGTCAATTGATGTTAGTTCTTTGGACCAATGTAGTCAGTTGTTCAAAACGTCAAACCAGAGCTGAGGATAGGACTCAAATGTAGTGAAATTTTTTTTAGCACAGACAGGGCCCCAGGTTTGCTCACCGGCACTGGAGAGAATAGTATCACAGTATCATAGGTACTTGCAACTGTAGCCATAGAAAACATTATGTCCTGTGTATTTTATCCCCCTTTTTGGAGTGAATTGAATTGGAGTATAATGATCTCTTGGTTGTATTCTAGTCCATGATGTTTCAGCCCTAAATACCATTGCAGAAGGACCCAACAGCAAGGCCCCAAATAATGGAGACTTAGTATTAATTACGAATTAATTATAAATAGCCAAATCGTAACTAATGAATAATTATCAATTATTAAATATTAGGCTTGTTATTAGCTAGCTCTTATGATGGCTTAAGTTAACCCATTTACCTCATCTGTGTATCCTGCTTTCCTGCTTTTTTTTCATCTCTTCATCCCGGTGTCCTTGCTTCTTCCCAGCATCATCTGTGCCTAGCTATTGGCCATTCAGCTTTTTTTTTTTTTTATAAAAGCAATCAGAGCGACACTTCCTTAAAAATATTATTCCACAAACACCCAAGTATCCCATTAAAAAAAATAAAGACAACTGAGATCTTTTAGTGGCAAAGAAGGGTTCTTTGAAAAGCTGTACATTTTCCTGAGGTTGTTGCAGGAAGAAGGCAAATACGAGATTATACCAGCTAAAAGTCTAATTAAAGATAACTCTATCTACATCCTAATATGCTACGCCTGGTACTCAACAAACCAGAACCTCTTGCCCATTTCTTCTTACTCTGTGTAATGCTGTATTGGAAAGATGACTTGGCCGCTGCAAGAACAATTGGTCTTGACCCCTTCGTGGCTGTTTGCAGACAATTCTTGTTCGCCCTTGGCTTTCACCTGAGCCCGTGGTGGACAGTGCATTCCTAGCCAGTGGCACTGTGACCAACACAACGACTGTTTAGACGGCAGCGACGAGCAGAACTGCCCCACGAGGCCAACGTCTACCTGCCCGTCCACCTCCTTCACCTGTGACAATCACCTGTGCATCCCCAGAGACTGGGTCTGCGACACGGACAATGACTGCTCTGATGGATCCGACGAAAGGAACTGTGGTGAGTTTTGAGCTGCATGCTCTGGGTCGCTGAGCCTCGAATGGTTTGACTAACCAATAGGCTTTGAAATCTTTCTTCTAAGACCCTATCTGTATCTGATACAGGCTGGGTGCGTCTTCTATAGGGACTGAGTCTTATCAAAGCATAACACATGTGTCTGACATCCAGATACACAAACAAGCCTGAACCAGATGTGGTAGTCTACATCTGTAGACTATGGGGGAAGCAAGAGACACTGTCCCATGAATAAAGGGTAGAGAGAGAGAAGGATTTCGCTCAACAGAAGATGACAACAACCTTTGGCTATCACATGCATGAGTGTGCTGTCTAACATGCATATATGATATATATGCATATGCATGTATATATGTGCATATACTTACATATATATACACACACATACACACATCACATTTAATACAGAATATAGACATAGTCCCCCTTTTTATTTCACCTGTTATTACTGTAATTAGTAATAATAGTTCAAGATGGAGCAGAGTTCTCGAACTAAATTCTTGTATTGGTTGCAGGACTAGGTGATTCACTTTCCTCTTGGAGGAGCTGGGCCCTTTGAAATCTTGCCCCCTAGGAACCTGTGATTTACATGCATTTTATGCAGTGGATTGGGCAGCCTGCACACCTGTCGCCAGCATTGTTGCATGCTAGCATGCAGGTTGTTCAGATTTGGTAGATTCACAGAGATATGGCTAGGCACCTGGTGCTTCTGTGATCATTGTTTTCTGTTTTCCAAGATTGGCTCTGCCCTGGAGTCATCTTATTCCAAATCCTCATTTTGAGTTTTACTGTGCTGGCTTCGACATTATGGCTGAGCTGAGCACAGAGAACTGAGAAGTTAACAGAACTTGGCTTTGTTTTCGTATGTCATTAGGAGCTTCAGCGACGTGCCAACCTACACAGTTCCGCTGCCCTGACCACCGATGCATCAGCCCGACGTACGTCTGTGATGGGGATAAGGACTGTGTTGACGGCTCTGATGAGGCGGGCTGTGGTGAGTAGATGGCTTCAGTCTTTCCTTACGGTGTTCTCAGTTTACCTTGGAGTTACCTTCAAACCCCTTTCCCTCTTTCCTTTCTAGTGTTAAACTGCACGAGCTCGCAATTCAGATGCGCTGATGGGAGCGCGTGCATTGGCAGCCGATTTCGTTGTGATGGTGTTGTTGATTGCAAGGACAACTCTGATGAGGCAGGCTGTCGTAAGTACCACATGCACAGTGTATATATACAAGGAGATCCTTTATTTTAGTATTGGACATTGCTGTTTTTAATTCAGACTAGCCGGGGGAAGACACAAAGCACAAAGTGTTCACGAGTCAATGGGTAATAGTACCCAATAATTTGTAGGTAGGCAGCCAATGTTATACAAATGTATACTGAAGATAATTAATTTCTTAGATTTTTTACAATCCTAGGACATTCACCAACGTGGCTTTTAAAATTATGTTTATTTGTTTGGGTGTACATGGGTGCACACGCCCCGATACACATGTGGAAGATGGTTCTCGTTTTCCACTATGTAAATCCTTAGACCTTAGCTGTTTTGCCAGCCCCATCTGAAGTTTCATTCAAATCTCAATTGGAAAGGCAAATTATGGAGTAGAAAAGGTGTGAATTGTGGAATTGACTCAAGGTAATTAAAGCCAGGCAGATAGCCTTAGAAATGCCTCAGACACCCTTCTATGGAGGGTTCGAAGCAAAGTCTTCTAATCCCAGGATAGAAGCAAGTCTGATGGACCCTGTTGATTGGAGCATTGGGACTAAAGGCATGTGCTACCACACCTGGCAGGGTTTCTCTGTGTAACAGCTCTGGTTGTCCTGAAACTCACTCTGTAGACCAGGCTGGCCTTGAGAGATTCACCTGCCTCTGCCTCCTGAGTGCTGGGATTAAAGGTGTGCACCACCACCACCTGGTGGGCCCTGTTCTTTCTATATTCACAGACATGAAATAGATTTTATTTGTAATACATTCTTCTTAAGGTGACACAGAGAAACCCTATCTCACTCAAAACCAAACCAAACAAAACCAAAAAACAACCCCCAAACCACAGAGATCTTGGAACATTTGCTCGGTGGCATTTAGACAATCCCAAAGAATCAGAGGCAAGTCCACACATAAATATTTCTTTTTTTTTTTTTCATTTAAACACCGCTTGGCCCATTTCTATCTAGCCTCTTCTTGGCTAACTCTCGCACCTGGACTAGCCCATTTCTAGTAACACACATAAATATTTCTATGTACCATAATGTGCAAGAACATTTGATATCATTTTAGCCTTTAGTATTGGTTCTGTCTTAATCATTATTATAAACTCCCCATTTGTCCAGAATAATTTCCTCTGTAGCTATATGACATTGCATTTACAAACCCAAGTGCATCATCATCCATATGCCTTTGTTTCTCCTAGCAACCAGGCCTCCCGGTATGTGCCACCCAGATGAGTTTCAGTGCCAAGGCGATGGCACCTGCATCCCCAACACCTGGGAGTGTGATAAACATCCAGATTGCGTCGACGGCTCCGACGAGCACAATGGCTGTGTCCCGAAGACCTGCCCCCCAACTCACTTCCTCTGTGACAACGGAAACTGCATCTTCCGACCATGGACCTGTGACGGGGACAATGACTGCAGGGATATGAGCGACGAGAAGAACTGCCCTCCCGAGTCTTTTCGCTGTCCCTTTTGGCAGTGGCAGTGCCCGGGCCACAATACCTGTGTCAATCTGAATGTCCTCTGTAATGGCGTCTCGGACTGCCCGAATGGGACCGACGAGTCCCCACTTTGCAGTAAGTTTTCCTGATCACATTTGACGGCCAGAAATGAATTCTGAACAGTCCTGCTGTAACCTAGCACCGTCACAGTCCCCGTGTAGCAGTTTGGGAAGGGATTTTAGTTCCTCTGTACCATCATATCCCGGATAATTTAGTTCCAATAAATCATGACTGCATCATACTTCTCATTAAGTCCTTTTGCTCTTGTGTCTGTGGTTCTCCCCCCTTTTTGTGTCATTGTTTAGAAATAAATGAGACTAAACGAGGACCTCACATCAAATTAACCCTCTTAGTAATGTGCTCATGAACTTTTCTAACTTGAGAATTGTCTAATTTTAATCATATATAACAACCAAAATCTGTGTGGAGAGGGGGTTGTGTTTCTGTGATTAAAATGCTCTGCTTGGCATGTGATCCTAATCACTGTCCCTTCTCTTTCCTCTTTGATTAACGCTCACTCTCAGATGAACCACAGCAGGTATGACCGCGAAGTATTCTTCAGACATGTGTCATGTAATTGCTGGAGTTGTACTAATTACTGTGTCTCACCCCCCGCCCTCCCGCTAGTGCACGTCCTGTGTCACGACTCTACCTGTCCGTTGTGCTGTTCACGGCCATAGAGGAATCTTCATACCCAGGCACATGCCCTGGCTTTGGGCAGGCTCAGCCATTGTCATGTTGGCCCTGTGTCAGTCAGTTTATGTCTTCTCCACGTCTAGCTTTTTCTGTGAAACCTTTAAGACCTATTGTTCCATTTCTAGTTAGGCTGGTGAATCCTAGAGAGAGTATTTAGATTCCTTTGTATGCTTCATCAAGGACGGTTGGGTTTCTTGATGTTAGCTGTATTTTCTCACAGCACTAAATACCGGAGGGTGGTCGTAGAGTTTAGTTCCAATGGATAATATATTCTCAGACACTATACAGATTATCCAAGAGAATGTGGATCTTAATAACTCTCATTAAGTCTGGCATGGGATTGCTTCAGAGTGAGTCAAAAAAAAAAAACCAACCCTCTCTCCCATGATTCTTTATTCTAGATCAAGACAGCTGCATACACTCCAATGGTGGTTGTACTCATCAGTGCATGCAAGGGCCCTTAGGAGCCACATGCATATGTCCCTCAGGATACCAACTTGCCAACGATTCTAAGACCTGTGAAGACGTGAATGAATGTGATACTCTAGGCTTTTGCAGCCAGCAATGTGTCAACATGCGAGGTTCCTTCCGGTGCTCATGTGATGCAGAATACACACTGGAAAGTGACGGGCGGACTTGCAAAGTCACAGGTAATCATCAGGCTTACAGGTGAACCACAGGCGAGAGCCTCTCACAGGTGAACCACAGGTGAGAGCCTCTCACAGGTGAACCACCTCCAGGAAATCTGAGAGTATAAGCATTTGTCAAGGTTGACCAGCAGTCAGCCTGACTAGTCTCCCTGCCAATTTATTTAATGCCTTGTGACCTATATAATTATAGGTACGAGAGTATTGACCCAGCTGCTTTCAAAGTGGTTCAACAGAGGAGGATTTAAAAATTCCTTTATTACCAGTCACAGTGGCATGTCGGTTATCCTAGCCCTTGGGAGGTAGGATCTGGTCAGCTGGGGCTTCATAGTGAGTTCAAGACTCTGCTTCAAAAATACCAGTGTGAAAAAGGAAGGAACCTTTCTTTTCAAGTAGGCTGGATGAGAGTGGTCCAAGGGACAGACTGATTCGTAACATCATGAAGTTACCATTCACGATCCTTCAAAAGCAGACTAAGAAAACAATCTTTCTTTAAGGATGTAACCTGGTAGTCAGAACTCAGTCATTGGGTTACCACAGCTACAGTGGAGTCAGATACCTATCTCTGCTTGAGTAGCCTAGGCCAACCTAATGTGGTATGATGTATTACTAAAAAGACAAGGGGTGGGGGGAAAGGACTATTAGTAGACATGTAGAACTCTCTGCTACACCTAAATGTTTGGGGAAAATAAAAATGCTCAAGACTTGATCATTGCCAAGAATCAATCCCTCCGTGTGCTAAGGTAGATAGCAAAGCCCAAGGAGAACCGTAAGTACAGCTCACTCAAGCCTGATACTCAGATGCCCCCTGCAATCATTCAAGAAAGCAAGCTATTTCGGAATACTGCTATTATACCAATGAACAATTAAGATTCCCCTGGCCCAGTTTAGCTTCCGATGAGCTCAGGAGTGTCTAGGATGGCATTTATGGCTGCAGACAGCTTAGAGCTCAAGAATGAAGTGATGAGTTCTTGTGTCTTACTCACCCATTGGATGTTGAAGAGACCCTTTAGTTGTATTTAGTTGTATTTTCCCTTTAGCTCATTAACAGTTTGTTTTTTCTTTTCCCCAACAGCCCCTGAAAGCCTGTTGTTAGTTGTAGCAAGCCGTGACAAAATCATTGTGGACAACATCACGGCCCACACGCACAACATCTACTCACTGGTCCAGAATGTCTCCTTCGTGGTCGCTATTGATTTTGATTCAGTCACCGGCCGTGTCTTCTGGTCCGACTTACAACAGGGCAAAACCTGGAGTGCCTTTCAAAATGGAACAGACCAGAGAGTAGTAAGTGCCCTTCCCTACTGACTGCTCCTCACCAAGAGAAGGTCCTACCCTCCCTTATCCTTGGGCAACGCGTCCTCTGCAAGAGGTCTGGATGTTCCTAACTTCAGGGCTGCGGGGCTGCTCTCCAGGCCTCTCTGATTTTGATTTCTCTACCACATGATGCAGATTCTTCGCGAATCTTTCCTGAGAGCAAAGGAGAGCACAGGAGCATAAACTTTTCAACCCATCTCCCTCAGTTTGTTTGATTGGAGTTTATCTGAGTCATATGTGTGGTTGCCAAAAGAGGCCAGGAGCAGATGACTAATCCCTAGTTGTGAGCAGTCTTGTGTGTGCTGGGAACAAAACTAAAGTCCTCTGCAAGACTAAGTGATTGAACCATCTATCTCTGAGTTTGTTTCTTGACCCCTGACAGTCACAATTGCTTTAGTGAACACACTGTACGTCTTTACACATTGGTAGAGTTCTTAGCAAATGCAGAAGCTAATACATCTGTCTTGCATTATTTAAGGTTACGAATGTCTTATACTTACCTGAAAATACTGTTGGCTTACTGGGTAGCTACATCGTTATATTCCTTATTCTAGATTTCCATATAATTTCTTTTCTTCTTCTCCTTCTCTCCTCTTCCTCCTTATTCTTTGATACAGAGTTTCTCTTTGGAGTCTGTCCTGGAACTTGTTCTGTAGACCAGGCTGGCCTCAAACTCAGAGAGATCTATCTGCCTGTCTCTGTGTCCTGAGTACTGGGACTGAAGGAGTGCACCACTACCGCCTGGCTTGATGGTCACATAATTTCTGTTTTTGCCTCCATTTATTCTAATATTTGCCTCTTCTTCTTTTGTCTGTAGGTCCATGACAGCGGCACCTCTGTGACAGAAACGGTTGCAGTTGATTGGATAGGTCGCAATCTTTACTGGACAGACTACGCTCTGGAAACGATTGAAGTCTCTAAGATTGATGGAAGCCATAGGACTGTACTGATTAACACAAATGTCTCAAACCCCAGGGGACTAGCATTAGATCCCAGAATGGGGTAAGAAAGACACTGATTTAGTTCTGCGAGTCTTCACTGAATGCATGTTAGGTTTCTCAGGCATGCAGTAACGGCCTGCAGATGGGTCGCTTGGCTGAGATTTGGAAACAACAAAATGGCTGTTTCTGCTTCATGTTCATGTTATTTTCGTGAGAATCCTTTTAAGCTGGTTAAGGAAGAGACATTGCCTTGATTGGTGTAAGAGGAAGACAGGAATCTTCCCTAGGTTTTACGAAGATTTCCTAGAGTTTATGAAGTTAGAATGTTTTCTACAGGGTGCTGAGCTAGAGTTTATGTTTAATATGATGCTGACTTCCCAGATAGTGTAAGTTATTCCACATTAGTGAAGTTAATGAATCTCTGAAGATAAGGTAAACAAAAAGGACAAAAAAAAGAACATTTTTATGTCATAAGGCACTGCATATTTTATGCACATTATTAAAAAAAAATAGCTAGATGATCTGTGGTCGTCTTGTGACCACAGAGGAAGGCATGGCTCATGTGGTGTACTATGTTAAGTGAAAGTTATCTTTCCTGTTGATATGTTTCCTCTTTTCACAGTAACCATCTAATGTTCTGGTCTGACTGGGGCCGTCACCCGCGGATTGAGCGAGCCAGCATGGACGGCACCATGCGCACGGTCATCGTCCAGGAAAAGATCTTCTGGCCCTGTGGCTTAACCATTGACTACCCCAACCGACTCGTCTACTTCATGGACGCCTATCTTGATTACATTGAATATTGCGATTATGATGGGCGCAACCGGAAGCAGGTCATTTCAGGTGATTTGGTAAGTTTTCGATATAAAGTTCAAACCACAGTAGAAATCAGTAAAAGAGAACAGACACGCACAAATGAGAATAAACAAAAGAAAACCAGATTAGGGAGTACTTAGTGAGGTTAAATCAACCTTCTGTTCCTAGCAAGAAACTTAGTATGTTTATTTTAGCCATTAGTCAATGGGTGCTAGCCGTTTGCTTATGTATCTTTAAAAATCATGGTGAAATGAAGTTACTAGACTTATATTTTCTCAATGAAGACAGAGCCTGTTGTGTGCTTAATTTTTTTTATTCAATGAATTCTGTTTAAGTTTGACATGTTAGTCAATGCTACGAGGAGCGAGCCTTCGTGCATATTGGGTAATCTAGGCCTACAATATAATAAAAATAGCCCTGGAACAATTTCCATTTCAAAATGAATGCCCAGTGTCATTCCCAGTGCCTACTCTAGGAATTAGTATCTTCAGTATTTAAGCGCCCTACATTCTTCCCATTTCCGGGTGAGGTCTCACTGTCTGCTTCTCTTCCAGGTTCTCCACCATCCTCACGCCCTGACTCTATTCGAGGACTCTGTGTACTGGACCGACCGTGGTACTCGGCGGGTGATGAAAGCCAACAAGTGGCATGGGGGCAACCAGTCTGTTGAAATGTACAGCGTTCAGCAGCCTCTTGGGATTGTTGCCATTCATCCTGCAAGGCAACCGTCTTGTAAGTGATGCCAGCCTGCCTGGAAATGGCATTTTCTTTTTGCTTTGCCTGGGCTTCTGCATCATTCTTGCTTTTATTTACTGCTGGAAAAACAGTCCATTGTAGGTAACAATACCATATACTGTATACATAATGTAGCAATTAGCTACTACCTCTGTGACCTTCTTTAGCAGCGAATTGTTGGGACTCATTATGATACCATCTCCTTGTAGGTGTTCTGCTGTGGCCATCCCACGTCACCTTCATGCATAGGGTGTTGTGAGGGACAACACTTAATCTTCCCATAATCTTTTATCAAGTCTCTCCAGTGGTGTCTGGCCCTGTTTCTTCTGGGTTTTACATTTACCCTCCTAGACTATATCATGGTCTAGTGGCACAGCAGGCGAGTTCTCAGCTTTGAGCCTTTGTACTTTTCTGTTCTGTCTTGAACACCTGTCTTCTTTCCGTCTCTCTCAGAATTGCTGCTTTGAGTCATCTCTGGTTTCTTGGAGAAGCTTTTCTTAAGCACCTCTCACAGTGCTCTGACATCTTATCCTCACATTCTGAAATTACCACCCACAACATGAGTTACCAGCTCTGTTTCCTTTCTAGAATGCCCACTCCATGTTTAGATAAACTGTGTTTGGGAACTTACAGATGCTTAGTATTTTGGTGAGGAAAAGAATAGATTATCTAGCATGTCATATGTAGAAGAAATAGGATATACACTGAGAGTCCAAATAACGGACACATGCAAAGATGCCTTCATCTTTCATACAGCAAGGTAGCTTTTGGGTATGGCAAGTAGACATTGTATTTATATTATAGGATCTAGGGTATAACCTGGTTATAAACTGAACTAGGACCTTGTGAAAGTCATTCCTGTGACCCTGTACTGGACCACAGCGCAGGTAGTTTCCATTCACGCATGTACACACGTGCATTTTCTGCTTTCTTCCACAGCCCACAACCCATGTGCCTTTGCTCCCTGTAGTCACCTTTGCCTGCTTTCTGCACGGGACCCTAGATACTATTCTTGTGCTTGTCCTTCAGGATGGAACCTCTCTGACGATTCTGTCAACTGCGTGAGAGGTAAGTGTGCTCTGATCAAGCCTGTCGTAGTTGTGGCTAGACTGTGGGAAACCCTGCACCCAGTTCAGTTATGTTCAGTGGGGTGATAGCGTTAAGCATCTCTATTGCTATACAGGTTCTGTGGACCTGTGCATATGGGTCAACCTTTAACCTTTTCTGCATTTAAAGTAGAATTTATTTTTGATGTTTGTGCTCCGCTTGCACGTTTTCAGGTCCTTTGTTTTATTTATTCTTATACCAAATAATCACTGGTGAGTGATCCGTCCTGGGTCTCCAGCTTCAGAATCGTTAATGTTATTATCTGATACCCCAGAAATAAGTGCTTTCTCTGTTAAGAAATATTACAAGTGGCCATTTGAGCAATTTAATCTTAGTTATATTCGTGGGTTGATTGAAGGGTGTGTGGAGTGTTGTGTCAAGTGGTCTGGAGAGTGCAAAAGGAAAGAGAAATGATTTCTTCAAGGGTGTATATGCAAAATCATCATCTATTGCTCAGAAATATAAAAAAAGTTACTCTGAATCTGTTCACTCTTCACTGAAGAGGAGTGGAAATATGAAACGGATACAAATTGCTAGAGAAGTTGAAACTAAATGGTTAGTTAGTTGCAACATGTTTCATAGGTCCAAATGTTTCAACATGTTCAAATGTAGGGAAACTTTGAAATGGAAAATACACCATGGATTTTAGGGCATTTATAGTGTTTTCAGGTTACAGTGTTTGCAGCTGAGGTCCTGGGGATGGTGCCCCGTACAGACCTGTGACGCTGTGCACTGATATTCTCATGATGAAAGGTTTTAATGATTGTCAGTACTTTTTTTTGCTACTTTTCTCAGAGATTTATTACATTACTAATCCTTGGTGACATTGTTTAATTTAATGTGTCCTTGAATCTTTCAGAGAAGATTAATCTGGACATAGATATTTTAGATACAGGGCATTCCTTCACCAGACAAGACTGTCAGCAGATTATTGTAGGGACATCTAATGGTGACAGCAAATAGCATCACTTGCCATTTCACAAATAATTTCACTTGTGGTTTTCCCATGGGCAGGCTTTGGAAGTGGTCGCTAGTGTCTCCTGTTGGTTTCTGAAGATGGGCTGGGGTGGGATGGTGGAAATGGTGTTTGCCTGTGTGGGGTCCTGGGTTTAATCTCAGCCATGCAAAACCAAAAACCAAACAAAGTAAGCATCAGTAAATGGTGGATAGGGTTGCCTGGTTGTTTCTTCTTCAGAATTTTATATTCTTTTTACCTCATTTTATATTATTACATGTGGCTTGCGTGCCTGTGCACACGGGGTATGTACATGTGTGTGCGGATGTTGGAGAACCACTGTCAGCTGTTTTGTTTCCTTCCCCTGTGGGTTTCAGAGTTTGAACTCAGCTTGCGTGACAAACGCTTTGCCAACTGAGCCATCTCACTTGACTCAATTTGACTTTTTTATAGCGTAAAATTATAGGGTGAGAACTTTCTTACATTTACTTAGGAAATATGCTTCCCAAAGCAAGTAGACAAACTCTAGCTGTACACCCAAATAGGTTTCTGACTCAGGGTCAGAATGCAAAAGGCAACCTGGGGTCATCACTAGATCATATATTTCCTCGTGCAAATTCTACCCAATTCAGTTATGCAGTTATCATTTATTATTGACCACACACACAGACACATAGGTACTTGAACAAATATATAGACACACCTAGACACATACACACATAGACACATGGAAAAAGGCACAAAGACACACAAAAACACACGTATGCACGCACACATGCACACATAGAATCCATGGTCTCCTGAAAGCAAGGCAAGGAATCTCTAACGTGGCAACAGCCCTCAGCTACAGACATTTATTTGCGTAATTTCCAGATTTTCAATCAAGGTCTAAATACACAATAGTGAGAAAATTACACACAATAGTAATTGTGCCTCAAGCCGATACCCGAGAGGCACGAGACAAGTTACTCTTTTCCAAGTGTATTCCACTTCCCCACCTTCCATGCATCATTTATTGTTAAGGCTCTCTATTGGGAGAGAGAACTTTCCGACTCAAATCCTGATAGTTTGTCTGAGTAAGGAGATAATGAGGACTATGTCGCGGGCCATCCTCAGGCAGTGTCTCCTGCGGGCCTGGAGGGCTTCTGTGGGAGGACGATGGTTCGTCATGACACGTCAATGTTAGTGCTGCAATGCCTGACACACTGCTTGCTGTTTCCACAGGTGATCAACCTTTCTTGATGTCTGTAAGAAATAGTATAATATTCGGAATCTCCCTTGACCCTGCGGTGAAGGGCAACGACGCTATGGTCCCCATAGCAGGGATACATAATGGTTTTAATGTTGAATTTGATGACTCCGAGCAGTTCATCTACTGGGCTGAGAACCCGGTAAGTTGTATGCGCTCAATATATGTGACCATTATTTTAAGACAAAGTTCCCTCAGGGATTCCCAGGAAGACATTTGATGCGGCTCTTGGGGGCCCTGGGTTCCATGGGGCAAATGTTTTTTCAGTGTCTTTGTTTTTCCTTCATGGAAGCTTCATTTCATCTGCCAGAATGGGGAAAGAGCCAATGAGGAGAAAGGGGGCTGAAGAGAGATCTGTGGTTGATGTGTCTGTCTTGCTGACTTCTCAGCTGCTTTCTTCCCTTCTGAAAGTTCAGGTGCTTAACTTTGTTTGCTTTTCCCAACAAGTGAGGAGCATCAAGGAAGCAGCAATAGATGTACTGAGAAGGGGGCCTCTGTGTAGGGGCCATGCCCCTGCCTCAGGTCAGCTCACCTCCCTTGTCTTTCTTCCCAGGGTGAAATTCACAGAGTGAAGACTGATGGCAGCCAGAGGGAAGTGTTTGCTCCTCTGTCTCTGGCCGGGTTCTCCTATAGCCTGGCCTTAGACTGGGTATCAAGAAACCTTTATTACACCACTTCTGCAAGTCGGTCCATTGGGGTAAGGTTCTTCATCTCTTTCCTACAAATTATCTTATATTCAAAGATGAGCAAGGCATATTTTTTTCCTTGCACACAAGCTCCAGTGTGGCAAAAGCAACCATGTAGGGTGAGGGGTGGTTATTTTACTGAGCCTTGGAGGATGACCAATGCCCGTTTCTAGAAAAAGTATAGAAAAGGCTGAGAGATAAAAACCCTGAACTCATGAACTGTTTGACCTTGGACAAATGCCTTCATGGTACTGAGTTATCTTATGAAACAGGGTACAAATTATCTCTGTATTCAACATGGGAGATGAATCACCCAAGGGTTTGTATAACTCTTTTAGGCAGTATAAATGATCTCTACTGTTCCAGAAGGGAACATTCCATGTTGAAAATAGGAGGTGCTGTTGAGAAGCCTGTTTTCCACTAGGGGTCGCTGTGTGCCTATTTCTTGAAAACAGGTGCTGCTTATAAATGAAGCCTGCAGGTGGCAGATGAGAGAACTTGAGGTAGAATAATAGAAGGGATTTAATGTGACCCAAGAAGACTCTTAGACCCAGAAAACGTAGGAGATTGTAACAGAAAGGGGCAACTTGAAATCAGAAAAATTACGGTAGTTCAAGCAGTAATTAGAAATGCCAGACAAGGCATAGATTGAGGGGGAAAAGGTAGCGTGCATGTATGTGTGTGTGCTTGCAGTGCATGCGTGTGTGCGTGAGAGAGGAAGGGAGAGAGGTGGGGGGGAGAATGCTAATACAGATAAGTGACCTATTTGCATCCAGTAGTGATTATACGGAAAACCTTCTGTATAGCAACAGGCAGCGATCTTTGCTTATTCATCGCTGGGAAGAGTTTGCCTCCGTATATGTCAGTGCAGAACATTGACGCAGTGCCCATGGGGACCTTAAGAATATGCTGGGTCCCCTGGAACTGGAGTTATAGGCACTCCAGTGAGCCAAAATGCGGATGTTGGGAGCATAGTCCAAGCCTCTCTGAGCCACCTCTCCAGCCCTGGTTGTACTTTGTGCTGAGATGATTCTTCCCAGACCCCCGAGAGGAAAGAGGTAGTGGGGACAGAGGGAAACACAATGGCGTCTTGAGTCATTACTGGTCATGCTTTAGCTTTTAAGCTGTGCACCCCATCCATCTTTGTTTCCACAAAAGAAATTCAGTTCTAATACATGAATTTGGACTGTAGGTGGTGACACTCCAGGGAGACACGAGGTATGGAAAAACACTGATTACCAACGATGGCACCTCTCTTGGCGTTGGCCTCCCAGTTGGCATAACAGTTGACCCAGCACGTGGGTGAGTGGTGCCAAGTGGCCCGTATGTTCCCGTGTCTGCACCATCCTCATCAATGCCCCGGTCTGATGAGGTTGTCCTGTTGACATTTAAGCTGTGGGATATGTGACATTTTAACAAAGGAAACCCCAGTGAGGGAGAACAGGAACTCGGAATTATGTCGAATATGAAGGAGGATGTTTTAAGTGAATACCAATGCTCCATTTGCAGGAATTTTGGGAATTAAATATGATACAAGCCTGGGCAATACATTCTCACTTAACAGACCTTGAAGGCTGAGCAGATGGAAAATTCCACCACACTGGCATCAGATAACAGACCTCTAGAGATGTTGATGGGACACCGGTTAAATGCCCCTCTACATTGCGTCACCCCTTTCTATTTCCGGTTTCACGAAACCCTCATGATTTTTGTGGTTGTAGGAAACTGTATTGGTCAGACCAGGGGACAAACAGTGGGGTTCCTGCCAAGATCGCAAGCGCTAACATGGATGGAACAGCTTTAAAAATTCTCTTCACCGGGGACCTGAGTCACCTGGAGGTTGTCACCCTGGACATCCAGGAGCAGAAGCTCTATTGGGCGGTCTCCAGCAGAGGCGTGGTATGAGCGGCCTTTCACTCCCTGTTCACACCACTGTGATTCCAAATGTGCCGGGTTACTTGGCAACCTAGATCAGGGTTTTCCTGCTTGCCTAGCTTCAGTATGTGAAACATCCCCCCCCCCTCACGTCCCCTCCCCAGAATGATGGTTATTACTTATCCCACTTTCATTCAGGATAAGTAATCACCACTGTCCTTTGGAGACCATAGATTTTAACGTGTTAAGTGATGTCATGCTTCTCATTGAAAAGACTCATTGCAGAGTAGACATACCCACGCCCCCACACACATAGACACACAACAGAGACTAAGCAAGTGTCTCAGCTCAGCGGCTAAAGGCATGGTTAGTACACACGTGAAATTTCCTCTGATAGTTTTAAACTTCAAGATGGAGCCCCTTATACTCTGCAATAAAATGTACTATAAGGTTCCATTGACACTTGACCGTTGCCGCTAGACTTGTGTAGCTGAGCTTGGCAAAGGAAGTACTCAGTCATGATTGTTGATGAATCAGATTGTATGTTGAATATATTCTGGACTCTTGTAGTAATATCCGATCAATGACACGATGCCATGAAGTAGTCCTTGCTCTCTTTCCCTTTTCCCCAGATACTAGCTTCGTTTCTGGGATGACATTATTGTTATTATTTGTATTACCAACTGCAGTTCTGGGTCTTGATCCTAGGACACTTGCCTACCACACACTTGGCTGTCCCAATACTCATTCACACCGAGATGGCTCAGTGTTGTTAAAGGTACTTGCTGCCAAGCCCAATGACCTGAGTTCAATCCCTGAGAACACAAGGTAGAAAGAGAGCCTTGACATTGTGCATTTGTGATGAGGATGTTTTCATCACGTGTTGTGATCTCTGCATACAGTTAGTACTGGCTAGACAGGACTCATTGGCTATCTGCACTCCTCCCTGTCTGCACTCATTCTCCTGAATCCATGAGCTTTATACTCTGCCTCTCCTTTGTTAATCATCAAAATTTAATTTGCCTTATGTGAGTGAGTTGCCTTTTGAAACTACAGTTAGCAAATTGGATGCTTGCCCAGCTGAGAGCTCGCTCAACTGCTCTGCTCTAACCCCTGGCAGCCTGAATGTTCGTGATTCCTTGCTTCTAGGCCTTTGGAATTTCTGTCATTTCTGGCATATGACCTGGGTTCTCTTGTCTGTAAGGTAGTGAATAACCCAGATTTCACTGGTAGTCCCTAGAAACTGCCTACTTGGTTCTTTCTTCGTGGACAGAAACTGTTTATCCACACCATAGCTCCACGCTTGGCTCCCATCCAGTAGGGCTGGCCTGAAGTTCTGGGGAACATGTCTCTGGAGATGTCACAGCCAATGTCTGTCAGCTGCTGCATATTGGTGCATGCTCAAACATTTCTATGCATTCTTAGGCATGCTGTGAGTCACTCAAAGACGAGGATGTTTGCCTGTTCTGCATACTTGTCTTGGACCAATTCCATATAGGTAGAAAGGAAAGAGTGCCATAGAGATGCAAGAGAATGGGAACTTGAACATGATCATTCAGTATGAATCAGTGAAGTAACAAGACTTCTGATCCTTCAGATCGAAAGAGGAAACGTGGATGGCACGGAGCGGATGATCCTGGTGCACCACCTGGCCCACCCGTGGGGTCTTGCGGTCCACGGCCCCTTCCTTTACTACTCTGACGAGCAGTATGAGGTCATTGAAAGAGTCGACAAGTCCTCCGGGAGCAACAAAGTAGTCCTGAGAGATAACGTTTCGAACTTGAGAGGTCTTCGGGTTTATCACCGACGCAGTGAGTACTTGTCGTGGAGACACATGCACGGACGTGTGATGCATATGCATACATCTTTGCACTCATCTTTGCACTGTCCACATGTATTGTAGTTCCTGGTGCATGCCCATGTCTATACACTCACACCAGAAGCCCCCATCCGTATGTAGTTCCTGGTGTACACACATGTAAGCAAAACATTTGACAGTTTGAAGTGTCAGTGACTTATCCAACATTTCTTTTTTTTTAAAATTTTTAAATATTTATTTATTTATTATGTATACAATATTCTGTTTGCGTGTATGCTGCAGGCCAGAAGAGGGCACCAGACCAGATGGTTGTGAGCCACCATGTGGTTGCTGGGAATTGAACTCAGGACCTTTGGAAGAGGAGGCAAAGCTCTTAACCTCTGAGCCATCTCTCCAGCCCACTTATCCGACATTTCAAAGGCCAGAATTAGCTTAGGAGTTTATTTACTCCCTTGTTCTTTATAGCATTCATCACGTAGTACATGTTTTTTTTCCCCCTTCCCAAATGTTTCCTGTTGTCATAGGACCTCCGTGCTGAAGGGCAGTAATTTTTTTTTGTTGTTGTTGTTGTTTGGTTTACTGCTCAATGTAAATCTTGGGTGAATTTTGGGACAGAATTTTTGCCTTCACTAAAGTATCCCCCAACAAATTAACTTTTTTTTTTTTTACCAAGATAGTATCTTACCATGAAAGTAATATCTTGACTCATAGAAATCTGCCTGCCTCTGACTACCAAGCTTACAATATAAGCTTTATAATATTGAGTTTCTTTTTCACTTTAACCACAAGAGTATCAACTATTCTGCATCATATATGCTATTTTTTGTGTGTGATTAGAATGTCTTTTAAATATCCTCATCTCATAGATTGAAATGCAAGGAGGCGAAAAATAAATTCCTGTCTTTCAGTACTGATATTAATCTGCTAATCTAGTTATTATGTGTTTATTTTTATAATTGGACTGTCAAGTCCACAAGGTTACAGACTGATTTTTGAATTCTTTTAGGTGCTGCTGACTCTTCCAATGGCTGTAGCAACAACCCAAATGCTTGCCAGCAGATCTGCCTGCCCACACCAGGTGGAATGTTCTCCTGCGCCTGTGCCAGTGGGTTTAAGCTCGGTCCTGATCATCGCTCCTGTTCCCCATACAACTCTTTCATTGTTGTTTCCAAGTTGTCTGCAATTAGAGGCTTTAGCCTGGAGCTATCGGATCACGCAGAGGCCATGGTGCCAGTGGCTGGCCAAGGTAAGGTTTGCTCCCAGCTGGTGCCAGCTCCAATGTGGTTTATAAACTTCAGCTCAACAGAATCTTCTGGAGGCGAGGGGCTGTCAAGCCCAGACCTGAGCCAAGCCCCATCCTCTGGATTGTGGTGGAGAATCTAATGGGGCCAGAGTCTGTTGGTTCATGACATTCACAGGCTTAGAGGGCTATAAAGTATAGCATGGATCTTCAGGAGGTATCACCGAATGGATGTTCTGTATTCCTCCCTTCTCTGTTAATGAGGTGTACACAAATTTATTAGTATATATTTGGTGAAGTGATGTATTAGTCTCCAATAATTATATCATATTTTTCTTTTATTATTTATTTATTTATTTATATTTTGGAGAAAGTCTCACTATGTATTCCTGTTTACCTGTATATAGACCAGAGATCCACCTGTTTATGCCTCCTGATTGCTGGGATTAAAGGCACGTGCTACCCTGCCTGCCTTAATAATCATATTTGTGACTATGTAAACAATAACGTGCCTCTTGAATATAAGCCAAAGTATGTAGCAGAGTTTTCTAGCACCATAAGAAACACGCGAGAATATTCTTGCCAGGATATCTAATTCAGAACACCAAGGGGTGGTGATGAAACTTGCTTGCTCACTGCTAAAATGAAGGGTCATGGACTGGCTCCCTGGCATTGCAAAACCAAGTCGGACCAACAACAAGAAGGAAACACACTCAGAAGAAAGTTCTGCACCCATTAACAATTCTGCAGTCTTGACAAGACAATAGCAGCAGGAGAACAGTGGTCTCTCAAGGCCCCTTCCTAGATGAAGACTTGCTGAGAGGAGAGAGAGTCTTTCTCGGGGACGCACCCCACCCCCCAAGTCGGTTTCAGCCAACAAATGCTAAGTTGTCAGTGCAGCTTGTAATAATAATGTAATAAGAATAATAAAAAAGAAAAAGAATACACGAAAGTAGACGAGGTTTAGGAGTAGAGGAGCGGGAGCAGTAGTGGGCAGCTGGATATGCTAAAAGGGTTTAATGAGACACATTAGTTTGTATAGCGCACAAATGCTAATAAAGGGGGGGATTTGAAAAGCGCCGGTTCAGTTTGCTGATTTGCCTTAAATGTTGCAGGGCGAAACGTTCTCCACGTGGATGTGGATGTCGCCTCTGGCTTAATTTACTGGTGTGATTATAGCAGCTCTGTGAGGTCCTCTAATGGAATCCGTAGAATCAAACCTGACGGGTCTAATTTTACCAACATCGTTACCTACGGCATAGGCGCAAATGGAATCCGGGGTATTGCCGTGGACTGGGTAGCAGGTACGTGATCTCCAGCTTCCGTTTTTCTCTCTGTGTCAGAACTGGATTTTTCTAGATCAGGTATAGTATGGTCATTTAAGACTAAATGAAGGATGAGATATTTTAGTTGACAGATTAATTGGGGATGAATCTATTTTATGCAATTGAGCAGAAAATATTAAATTGAGATTAGAATTATCTAAAATTAAGAAGAGGAAAGGCATTTGCTTACTTTAAAGTCAAGAAGCTTTAGTTGCAGATTCATGTTTTTGTATTCTCCTCCTACCTGCAAACTTTCCCACACCCCCCCTCCCTCAAATGCATGGCCTCTTTTGTCATAACTGCCTGCACATCCTTGCTTGCATATACATCTGGATCCCATTCATATCCCCATCTAAAGTTTCTGCCCTCTGTACTTGCAACCTCCCCACCAAAAGAAAGGAAAAGAAAACAAACAAACAAAAAGAAACAAACAAAATTATCTTATCTTCATTTGTAATGAGTTGGTTGGGTACAAGGCCTCTGATACTGGGCCCTCATTGGGACCCCTCCCAAATATCCTGCTGTTGCCCTGAGTCTTGAAGATCCTACATCTGCAGGTCCTGCCCCTTCACATGACCTAGCAGTTCATAGGTGAGGTAGATGTTGGGGTGGGCCAACTCATAGCCTTAGTTTTGGTGGACCTGGGTGGTACCTGGGTTGGTCAGCCTGCCAGGTTTCCCTCATCGTCACCACCATGGTGAGCTCTCTAACACTGCCCAGGCTAGCTCACCCAATTTAGCAGGTAGTAACAGGGGAGGCGTGGCAGCAGCAGGTGGTGGCAGTTCTCCTACTCACTGACACACCCACCACCAGTGCCAGCTCTACCGTCTAACCCCAGTGAGGTGTGGGACCCTTCTCTTGAGTGTGACATTTGTTGAGGGGCTGGACTAGCTCCCCTGCTTTCATGCCTCCAAGGCCAGCTCTCCAACTTCCTGCAGATGGCAAGGGGTGGATGCGGGGAGGGCTAAATTCCTGTTCTCACATCCCCAAGGCTGGATTCCCCCTCAACAGGGTCAGCTGTACAGTGCTGCCCCAGTGAGGAGCAGGGCTCGCTTTCCAGAGGGCTGCAGCTGCTGAGGGGAGTTGCAGACTCTTAATTGCTTCCTTGATAATGTATAACATAATCATTACATGTATTTCTCTTAGTTACTGATATGCCCAACTCAGTATTACATTATTTTACTTACGTTTGAATTACTACTCATTCTTAACAGTGCTCTGAGAAATAATACATTACAAACAATCCATTAAATATTGTTGATCTTGATGAGTAGATATGGCTCAATTATAAAGTTGCATATATAGCAAATATAGTAGCTTAATTAGATAAGTCCAAATTCCTGTTCCTGTTTCTGGTGGTGGGACCGAGCAGTGTCAGCATAGTGTGGCCAATGGGACAGATGTAGCCCAGCTTTTTTGTACACTTTTACTGTGCCAAAATAAGCTTGCTCATTTGGTGTGGTCAATGGCTATTGTCACTGGACAATGGAGAGTTGAATATGCTTGTGAGAGAAGCCATCTATTTGCTGGGTGTGTTGGCCTATGCCTGACTTCTTGGTAGAGAGGGCGGGAATATCAAGAGCTGAGTCCATCCTCACTTACAAAGTGAGCTTCTTTCAGTTAGAAGGAAGCTGAAGATTTTTGAGAGAATGAAAATGTTCTCTAAATTTCCAAAAGTACTCTCTTTAATCCAAGGATAAATGTTCATTTTTATAAGTTTACAAGTGATCAAACCTCAACCTTACATTATTTTATTCAGAAATGGTTCACCCTAATTTTTCTTCCTTATTGCTTTTTCATTTGTCAACTTCTTTTTTTTTAAATTTTTTTCCCGTAGGAAATCTTTACTTCACCAACGCCTTTGTATACGAAACCCTGATAGAAGTGCTGCGGATCAATACCACCTACCGCCGTGTTCTCCTCAAGGTCTCCGTGGATATGCCTCGGCATATTGTTGTTGACCCCAAGAGTAGATATCTCTTCTGGGCTGACTATGGGCAGAAACCAAAGATTGAGCGTGCTTTTCTTGACTGTACCAATCGAACTGTCCTTGTTTCTGAAGGCATCGTCACACCTCGGGGCTTGGCAATGGACCACAGCACTGGCTATATTTATTGGGTTGACGATTCCTTAGATATAGTTGCCAGGATCCATCTTGACGGGGGAGAATCTCAGGTGATTCGTTATGGCAGTCGTTACCCAACGCCGTATGGCATCACCGTTTTTGGAGACTATATCATATGGGTTGATAGAAATTTGAAAAAGGTCTTCCAAGCTAGCAAGGAACCAGGGAATACAGATCCACCTGTGGTGATAAGAGACAACATCAACCTGCTACGGGACGTGACCGTCTTTGATGAGCGTGCCCAGCCCCTCTCAGCAGCAGATCTTGACAACAACCCTTGCTTGCAAGGTAACGGTGGCTGTGCCCACTTCTGCTTTGCCCTACCCGAGTTGTCCACCCCCAAGTGTGGGTGTGCCTTTGGTGCTCTAGGAGACGATGGCAAGAGCTGTGCCACCTCAAGAGAAGATTTCCTCATCTATACCCTGAACAATTCCGTGAGGAGCTTACACTTTGACCCTGAAGACCATAGCCCACCTTTCCAAGAGATAAATGTGAGAAGAACCGCCATTGCTCTGGACTATGACCACAGGAATAATAGAATCTTCTTCACACAAAAGCTAAGCTCCGTCCGTGGCCAGATTTCCTATGTCAGCCTGTATTCAGGGACCAACTCTCCAGTGGTCCTACTTTCAGGTAAGCGCACACCAGGTGGAGTTCACCTTGGCAGTAGATATAAGGAGGTCAGCATACTGAGTATTTTTAATGCACTTGGAGAGTCTAGCATCTTTGTGTGATTATATATATGTATCTCTCCTTGTCTGTGTCCAGATATAGGTATTTGTGATGGGATTGCCTTTGACTGGATAAACAGAAGAATTTATTACAGTGATTATACAAACCAGACGATCAATTCTGTGGCTGAAGACGGATCTAAGCGTGCAGTGATAGCCCGTGTTTCCAAACCGAGAGCGATCGTATTAGATCCTTGCCGAGGGTATGACGTGGTCTTCTTCATTTGTGGACAGGTCTCTAAAGGCTTCCGTGTTGTGAATTAATCTTGTCTCCTGTTTGACTAGGTACATGTATTGGACTGACTGGGGTACTAATGCCAAGATCGAGAGAGCCACACTGGGAGGGAACTTCCGCGTCCCCATTGTGAACACCAGCCTGGTTTGGCCCAACGGACTCACTTTGGACCTTGAGACTGACCTTCTTTACTGGGCAGATGCTAGTCTGTAGGTGTCTCTTTATCGTGTGGAGGGACTTGCTTAATGTGACAAAAATCTGAAAAAGTGGAGAGATGCTGCCTGTTCTAGCTTTGTGACTGTTTCCTGAGAGATCTACACCCACATCACTAAGTGTACCTATAGTTATAATGGCATCACTCAATTTCTGACTATAGGCATCAGATTTGAATAACATCTGTTGGTTTGGGCCCTCTTTTCAAATCAATCCCTCTTCTCTGGCGCACAAGTAGTGCAATTATGTGATGTCTCCAAGTAACCACATAGCCGTCCTCCCCATGGAAGAGGCTAAGGGATGAAACGATTTTGCTCGTTACAGTTACTTCTCCCCTTGAATATTTTGGTCTTGTGATGAAATATTCTCATTTTTTCTTCATTTTCCCATTTGAATCACAGCAGGGATGTTTTGTGGCATTCTAAGTAAATTTCCGAAATAATATCATTTCACGCCAGGCCCCATGCATTATGGGAATCCGTTCACGGGCTGCTCCTGCTTCTAATGTTAGCCTTGCTAGTCCTAAACAATATATGAACGCCGGGGTGTGATGAGCAAACAGGACTTCTTATCACCAAGGAAGAAACACAAGTCAGGCACCATGTATGTCTGCCCCATTTGCACAGTCATTGGAGGCAGCATAAGCAATTGCCCGGCGCCTAACCATTGTGATTCCTTCTCCCTCTCAGCAATCGCTTTTCATTCTCTTTGTTGCAGGCAGAAGATAGAGCGCAGTACTCTGAGGGGCACCAACCGCGAAGTCATCGTCAGCACCACCTTTCTCGCCTTTGGCTTGACTGTCTACGGCCAGCACGTTTACTGGACAGACATCTCCACCAAGAAGATCTACCGTGCTAACAAATACGATGGGTCAGCTCTGATTGCGATGACCACTCCCTTGCCCGTGCAGCCCAGGGGGATCTCCAGAGTTCTCAAAACCCAGCAGCAGCAGTGCAGCAACCCTTGTGACCAGTTTAATGGAGGGTGCAGCCATATCTGTGCACCAGGTAAAGGGCTGAGCAGGAGCACGGTATAGCAACAACAATGGCGTTGACCCGTGGGTACTAGTTCTAAGCAGAAAACAAATGGAAATTCTTAATTGCAGGCTGTTTATCAAATGGACCAAGGGTTATGTTACAGGGTTTTGTTCTGTTCTACATGAATTGGTTCTGTAAAGGCGGTTTAAGTGGAGGCCAGGAGGGAAAGAGTAAGAAGAAGGTTTTTACTTCCTGACTTCAATAGAAATTCTATAATGTAAATTTTCCCTTTAGGAGATATTGTTTATAGTTTGATAATTTTGTCTTAAATATGAGGACAGTTTCATAGGAAATGTACCTTCTGATATTGTGTTTTCGCAAAAATGAGAACCATTGTGTGGGGGGCAGTAGTTATTTTTAAAGAACAACGCAGAATATACCCGAAAGGTAGATGGTGTTTCATTTCTAAGATGTTGTAAATGCCGTTCTGGAAAAGACGAAGACCGGTTCCTAGGCTTACGCTTCACCTCTCCCTGCCCCAGGACCAAATGGAGCCGAGTGTCAGTGCCCACACGAAGGCAGCTGGTATCTGGCCAACGATGATAAGCACTGCGTTGCGGACACAGGCACCCGGTGTAGCCAGTCCCAGTTCACCTGCCTCAATGGGCGCTGCATCTCACCAGATTGGAAATGTGATAATGACAATGACTGCGGTGATGGCAGTGACGAGCTGGAAACTGTCTGTGGTAAGCTGGACTCAGTGCTGTTGTTAGGAGCTAAGATGTCATCGTGCAACTGTTTGGCGCGAAATTCCGCGGTGTACTGGATGGGCTTTCTGTTAGAGCCCAAACCTTGACTCTGATGATACAGGACATGTTCCTGTGTGGTCACCTCTGTGTGCAGATGATTACATCAATTGACATCTCCTTTCAATGTCTTTCCTTCCCCTAGCCTTTCACACGTGCCGATCAACAGCCTTCACTTGCGGCAATGGGCGATGTGTCCCGTACAGCTATCGCTGCGATTACTATGACGATTGTGGTGACAACAGCGACGAGGTTGGGTGCCTGTTCAGGAGCTGCAACAGCACCACGGAGTTCACCTGCGGCAATGGGCGGTGCATCCCTCTCAGCCGTGTCTGCAACGGCGTTGACAACTGCTTTGACAATGGCACCACAGATGAGCAAAACTGCCGTAAGTATATCTTACTTCCGTAAGACTCATCTCTGCCACTCCAGAGCCAGCTTGGAGTTACTACCACTCACACGAGCTGTGCCTTCCTATGGTTTGAACGATTGCCTGGGTCTGGTAACATGGACATTGTCTGTGATATATATTTGTGATATATCTGCTTTTTTTTTAAAGCTCCCCGTACTTGCCCGCCTACACACATAAAGTGCGCAACTACAAATATTTGCGTTTCCCGGGCTTTCCTGTGTGACGGGGACAATGACTGCAGAGATATGAGCGATGAAAACCCCATGTACTGCGGTGAGTAGCATCAAAGCCAGAGGCATGGCCACACTTCACAGAATGTGCTAGCTTTAACCGTAGAAACTAAGTTTGGAAGTTGCTTTAAGACATGAGTGGCGGAATCTGAAGTCTCATGCTTCGTCTATATTCTGGAAACCTGGTACGGTGTCCAAGGACTATAAAACAAGCATCTGCCAGGGCAGCGATCAGGCACAACAGTAGTAGCCACACAAATAACCAGAATTCAGTTACCGCCTTCCCAGTAAGTGCTCATGGGAAATCTGTCAGTTATAATGGACCAGGCAGGGGAGCTTTGTAGAGCAGAAGAACCGAATTTCATATGTGACAAATATTCATTCTAATATTGTACCCACGCATTAGAAGCTAGTGTGACCATGGCTGTGTAAGGCTCCAATGAATAGGTGAGAATTCTGCTAACTAATTATGATTAAAAGGTTGTGGTGAGTGACAGATTTGGTATTGTTACTTTTATCATTGTAATATAATTAACTTATTATGTTATTTTATTAATAAATTTAATATAATATATTCAAGCTGTACATGGTGGCACACAACCCTTAAACACAGGACATGAGAGATAAAAGTAGGAGGATCTCTGAGTTCAAGGCCAGGACAGGTAGGGCTACACAAACCAAAACCTAAATAATAAATAAATAAACAATAAACTCCTTCTTCCCCATAGAAGCTTAGAAAAGAAGGCCATTTCCCAAACCCCAACCTTTTCTGGCCGCAATTAAGCAGTTTAAAGATACAGATGAGCAACAGAAGGGCGCCCACTTGTGTTCTAATCTGTGCCTGTCCTCCAGCTGCGCAAACATGCAGCAGCAGCGAGTTCCGGTGCATGTCCAGTCATCGCTGTATTCCAAACTTCTGGCACTGTGATGGCGAAGCCGACTGTCCCGACAGCTCTGATGAACCCGACACTTGTGGTAAGAGCCCGCAACCACGCGAAGCAAAGGGTGCAGTTAGAGCAACCGGGGCTCTTCACTTCAAAAGCTGGCGCCGCACGGCCGGGTGCTCACCCTCCCGGCTCCTATTCCCAGAAGGGCTGCCAAAACCATTCTGTGGGTGTTCATCAGAGAGCGGCTAGCGCAGGGTCTGCGGGGAGCCAATGAGACCATGGAAGGTGCTCGCCAATGAGTGGGGCTGTGAGGCACGCAGTAAACTGATTGTCTGTCTGGCTTGCAGAGTTCAACTTCAGCTGACACATGGTTTGAATTTTTGTCTGAGCCTTGTAAAACTATAGGATTTTTCACATACACCGGGGAGGGCACTTAGCAGGCACACTATGCCAGTTTGTGGAGTGAGGTGCCCCGGCCCTCATCTGGGGTCAGTTGTATGTTATACTTACCTCAGCACTGAAAAATATGTAGATATAGAATTTTGAGTATCTGCAGGGAGAAGAAATAATATATATTACTATAATATAATAACTATAAGAAGAAATAATACATATTATAATATAATACAATATAATAATGATGATAATAATTATGACAATAATAACAACTGTTAGGTGAGTATGCTTATTATTTAAGCTGAGCGTGGAAGTTGTATACTGCGCATCTTCACAGTAATGGTGTCCCTGTATCTTACACTTTGTGTCTCTCAGTTGTGGTGTGCAGCTCACTGGCAGCCCGACTCCACCTTACATTGCTGCGCTATAAGCCACTCTCGTGTCTTTCCACAACACTGTAACAATTCAAAGGTCTGGCAGCTGTGATACCCTGTGTATTCCCAACGTATGTGTGAGTCAGCTCCCCCATGACATAAACCAGATTTGAATGTCCTTCACATAGAGACGCCAAGCAGACACGCCAGCCTTCTCATTGAGCGTTTCTCCTTTCAGTCCAGACTGTGAACACCTGCTCGGCTAACCAGTTCCAGTGTGACAATGGCAGGTGCATCTCGAGTAGCTGGATCTGTGACGATGACAATGATTGTGGGGACATGAGCGATGAGGACCAACGGCATCAGTGTGGTAAGTGAAGGCAGGTTCTTCGCAGACTCAGGAAAGTCAGGCTTGATTTTTTTTGTGGTTGGAGTGTCCAACTGACAAGGAAATTGCACGCTATTTCCTGCTGTGTGACATCATCGCTCACATGTATGTGCAAGATGACTTGGTGCTCACTTTCACCCACACGGGGCTAGGGAAATTCTGTCTTTTGTTGGCCACTAAGTACCATTGTTTCTTCCAAATAATAGATTTGGATCATATTCTTTCCCTTCTAGATCTTTCCAGTTTCTATTACTCTTAAATGAGATACTATCGCAATAGATAATGAAGTGTAAGTAGGTGTATTAACTCTCCATATGGGCTTCATGTTCAGCAGTAGTTGGCTAATACAAATGAACTTTTTTTTTGTTTCATTTTCCTTTGTTGGATTTTTTTTTTGTCTTTTTTTGG